>NW_021704138.1:0-52568 GCF_003719485.1 Trypanosoma conorhini | reverse complement strand
AATAATCTTTTGCATCTCCGTTTTTCTTCCTTTTACATTCTTCACTTCACTCACGTGCGGAAAACATGTATATATATATATATATACAGCACACAGTCCATTTTTGACTTGAAGTATCGCACGGCAACACACGGTGAGAGTGTGAGCGAAGACGCAGATGGAGCAGGGGGAGGTGGGCAGCGCGGCAAAGATGGCGCAGAAGGCGATGGACGCATCCACCAAAGTCTGCGCAGTTGCCCGTCCCGCCCTTCAACAACACTGTTTTTTTTTGTCACAGTCGTGGGGTATGTGTGTGTGTGTGTGCAGTGTCATGGGCAAAGCTCGCCGTAGTCATCTAGCGCCGGCCTTACGGACGTCATTTCGACCGAACAACAGGACTCAGCGCCCTGCGGCGAAGCGGGCTCGTGGACTGTGCCCCCGCCAGTCTGCTGCTCCGGCAACGCCGCGGCGAGCTCGCATGGGGTATCGGGTGCGCCCTCGTACAGGGCGTACATGCTGCTACGGAATTCCACGAGCGAGAGCGCGTTAGCCTTGCTACTCTCGCACGGGTGACGCAGCAGCAAGCCGCGCTGGCAGAGGCCCCGCATCTCCGCCGGGAGGCCCGCTGGAATCACGCTGCCCACGGGGACACTCACCTTCACAAACGGCAGGCCGTCGGCCGCGTCGTCAGCCGCGGCAGCGGTATTGTCGCGGGCGTCCTCCGCCGCGTTGAAGACGCACGCGGCGAGGTCCGCCTGCCGCTCCAGGAGGCGGTACGGGGGCTCGTTGCGGACGAGCGCAAGGAAGAGCTGCGTGAGGACGTAGCTGACCGGGCTGGCGGCGTGCGGGTGCGGCAGCCAGCGGCTGAACGGGCCGCCCTCAACGTACACCGGCGGGGCGTACATGACGGCGAAGTCCCCGAAGTCCGGCAGCTGCACTTCCCGCGCCTCCCCCGCGCGGGAAATGGGACGGAAAAAAGTGTTCGACGGCGACACCGCAAGCCAGGCCGCGGCCAGCTCAAACGGCACCTGCATCTCATCCATCAGAATATAATGCAGCGCGTCCGCCACCTGAAGGGTGACACCGACGGCCTCGCGAATCGTAAAGCGTCGACGCTGCACGAACAGAATTTCGTGCAGGGAGCGGTAGACCACCGCACCCGTGCCGTGGGGGTTGCCGTCCACGGCAGCCTGCGCCGTGGGCGCGGTGACATCCTCCATGATGATTCCGAGTGCCGGCGTGGGTGTCGCAGAGGCCGAAGAGACGTCCCCGTCGTGTGGCGACATTTTCTCCGTGAAGGCTCCAATAAAGGGAACGAGATTTGGGTGCGACCAAGTGACGCGGGTAGCCATATCCTGCACAAAGATCATGACGTTTTCGGGGGAGATGCGCTGCCCACCCACCTCCTCAAGTTCATGCAGCACCACCGCCTTGCCCCTGTAGCGGTACCCGCTGTGCACATCAAACACCAGATGCGCATTCCTCGACGGTGCCGCCTCCCTGCATGTGGCACCGTTGGGCGGCGTGAGCTCCTCGAATGGCACTTTCCAGCCACCCAACTGGTGCCGACGGAAGACGTGAATCACCTGCTCCACCGTCAGCCCAGACGCCTGCAGCGAGGACCCTTCACGAGCGTTCGTGACGCAGGGCGTCGGGAGGCACGCGCCGCCCTGCACGAGCCCCACGTAGATGGCGGCGTTTTCCACCTCATCCTCGCCGATGGCGGCCTTGTGCTCCGCCGTCCACGAGGCCGTGGAGTGCAGCCGCCAGACCCTCTTGATGCGCTCAAAGAGCCCGGTGAAGACGGCGACGCAGGTAAAGTGGCTCAGCAGTAGCGTCTTCCACCCCTCAGTCCACATCCGCCGCACCAGCAGGTCGGCCGCGGCAAAGACTGTTAGCAGCTGCAGCGACGGCGACGCGTCGGCAAGGCGCGACAGGGTGTGAAAGATGTGTTGCAGGCGAAGGGCGACCAGCGCACACTGCGCTCGATTGATGCATGCCGCCGGCGCGCCCTGCTGGATCTGGCGCATGTGCCTCTCAAGTGCCTTTGTACGAGCCGGGCCGGTGGCCGCGTAGCTCATCGCATTCGCCGCCGTCACACTCCCAGTCCCGCCATCGGTTATCATCGCGCCCGATGGCACCCAAGCGAGAGCGAAGGAAACAACAACAACAACAACACACACACACAGACAGACACAGGAAGAAAAGAAAACTAAAAAAAAAAGACGGAAAAAAAACCACCCACGTGCACAAAATTCCTTTTCCCCTATTACTTTTGTGTGCCTTTTGCGAGAGCGACAGACGGGCAACGGCATGTAAAGAGGGAAGCCCAAACACGCATGCATAGATGCATGCAAAGAGAATGAAGTACACGGCCCGATACGGTCCCACGCCTCCCACACACCTCCTCAGCAACACACAGAGACACACACACAGAAAGCAGATTATTATTATTATTTTTTTTTTCGCGGGTGTGTCGAAAATAAAAATACTGGACTTTGAACGCCATCATTGGCACGGCGTTTTTTGGGGAAATAATAATATACTGGCGGAGTTCCACGTCAAGCGGCTTACAGTCGCAGCGGCGGACAACTGAAGAAAGCCTCTGCAGGCTCAAGGTAGGAATGGGGATCGATGCCCAGAGGAGAAACGGCCTTGGACTCACTTCCGCCCTCATCATTGGAGAGACCACGCGTGAGAGATGAAACCCCCCTCTCTCTACTCCTCGGTAGTGACAAGGCAGGGGCTGCCGTGCGCGGCAAGAGGTCCCGGGCAATGTGATGGACATAATCCTTGCCAGCTGGAGCACAGGACTTGTCGTGCCGCAGCATCCGCTCGATGGAGTCCTCCCACATTACCGGAGCAGCGCGGTTGGCCTCACGCGGTGGGGTGGCTGGCGTGTTCCCGCGGGCCGAACCACCGCCCTCGCCGTGATGGAAGCCCTTCGCCACTTGCGCCGGCGAGAGGAGGGGGCGGCGGCCTGACCACCGCGACACCGCACCCGAAGGCGTCGCGGCCTTTTCCCGCACGGACTCCTCGTCCCCGGCCACGAAGAGGCAAGAAGGCGCCAAGGGAGAGGAGCAGGAGGGCGAGGGAGATAAAACGCGTGGCGAGTGACCCGACGCCTCTGGTGGTCGTGGATGCCGCTGCGCCGCGTCACTCCGGCTGGCCGTGGGGTCCGCAGGCACGTTGCGGCGGACTGGCGGTGGGCGCCTGCACGCGAGCTGGTGGCAAGGGAGCATGTGCTCGATGAGCCCGCGCGGGTCACCCACCTCCGCCCACACCGCGGCGTACGGAAGTCGTGGCATATCCGCAGGCGGGGGCGACGCCGGTGGGGCGGCGGCCGGCAACCGCACGAGGCCAAAGTCGCGGTGGACGCGCACAAAGTCCGAGCCTGTGGCCGGCAGCGGAGACGCGGGCAGCGTCCCACTCGCCGCGGCCACGGTGCTCCCGGCGGCGACGGCGGAAAGAATTCCCAGGAAGACGCGCTGAATCGCAAGCGGGGACTCATTCTCCGGCACAAGGCGGAGGAGCACGTCCGCCCCACTCGGGACGCGGGCAATGCCAGAACCCAGCGGAGACTCACGCAGCCGCACCCACACCCACGCGTCTTGAATGACGCCCACGGCAGCCACATCCGTCACGGGCACACGGCGCAGCAGGTTGGCCTCCGTGTCGCAAAGGTACAGCGTCGTCCACGTCACCATCACAACAGCCCGGGTCGTGCACGCGGGGTGTTGCTGCCGTGGCGACGCCTCTTGCACAGTGCCACCGTCGTCGTTGTGACTGTCATCCGGCCACCCTGGCCTGCGGGTTGTGCGGCGCGGCAAAGGTTTCCCGCGGGGACTGAGTGAAGCGGTGCCGCCTCCCCCACCACAGTTGTTGGCCTCGGCGGCAGACGCCGCCGCGATGGCGAGCTCCACCTCAGCCAGGAAGTACACGCACGCGATGCCATCGTCCTGCTCCAAGAGCGCCTGAAAGGCGCCATGGCGGCAGCTGGGCAGCCACCTGTAGTCGGCAAGCACCAGAGAGGTGGCGCACTCAACGGGGTCCGGCCAGCGCGTGCTTGCCGCCATTTGCCGCTCGCGCGCAGACTTCCACGAGACTGCCTTGACGCCGCCGCCGCGGCGCGCCTGTGTGTGTGTGTGTGTGTGTGTGTCCCGCAGCGGCTCCTGCAACCTTCTCCGAGGCACGCGGCAGAAGACGCAGGCGCCAGGCCAATAAACACCACCCCGAGCGCAACAATTTGGGCAGGAAGAAGAGTGCGAGAGATAACACCCAACAAGCCCGCAGAGAGACAGCGGGGTCACTCACGTGGTTCAACGGCCAAATGGCGCGAGAAAAAAAAAGAAAAAAAATTAACGTCCTCCACAGCCGGCCTCTTAAGATTCAGCCAAGCGGTGTAAAGAAGCTCGCCCTCACGCCTTCCTCCCTCGTCGCTAGTAAAAGTCCTCTTCGCCAAACTCAACGGGCTGAGCAACGGCGGTTGCCGCCGCCGTCGTGCTCTGAGTTACCGCCGCATTTTGCCCCGCGGCGTCGTCGCCCTCCGGCCGCGTCGCACGGCGGCTGCGCAGCTCCACCTCCCCCGCCTGAACGTAGTGCACCACAGCGGCGATATCGCGATCGCCCATCCCCGCATCAGAGGCGGCCGCCAGTGAACGAAGCGCCGTGTCCAAGACGGGGAAGGGCTCATCGACTTCTGCGCCTTCTGCCGCGGCGGCCGTCGGCGTTCGCTTCGGCAGGGACGCATCAAGGAGAGCGAGGTCCTCTAGCAATCGGTCAACGCTGGCGGTGGAGGTCGGCGGGGCCTTGTCGGGGTTGCGCACCAGGTCCTGCAGCAACGCCGCGTTGCGGCGCAGCATCGTACTCGAGCCCCACGAGGCATCCAGCACCTGGACGAGTTTGTTTTGATCCTCCACGCCCAGTCGGTGCGCCATGAGCAGCGCCTCGGCGGCCGCCGCGTTGTGCGAGGCGACAAGGGCCTGCGTAATCATCTTGGTCGCCGACCCACTGCCGCTGGCGCCCATGTGATGGACGTTGTCGGCGTACATGTGAAATATCGGCAGCATCTTTTGAAACGACTCTGCGTGGCCGCCAACCATCAGCACCAGCTGGCCGTTAAAGCAGGCGCGCGGGCTGCCGCTCATCGGGGCGTCCAGAAAGTACGCACCCCGCCTCTCGGCCTCGTACGCGCACTCGCGAGACGTCTCAATGTCCACCGTGGTGTGATCCACTATGATCTGGCCCTTGCGTGCGTTGCGAAGGAGTGCCTCGTCGTCCTCCAAAAGGGCATGCCGTGCCGCATGCACGTCAGCCAACACCAGCAGCATCACATCGCACCACTTCGTCATGGTCGCATAGCGATCATGGATGCGCATGGCACACGAAGCGCCATCCACCGAAAGGTCGTCGCAGACGCGGCGAGCCTTGCTGAGCGTGCGGCTGTGTATCTGGAGGTACATCGCGCTGCGGGCCTTGAAGCCGAGGTTGCGGGCGATGGGGACGCCCATGTTGCCCATGCCCACCACGCCGACGTTCAGTGAACGCTTGATCGCCGCCATCGCTCACACCAGCAGGGCGGCGTCCTCCCCGGAATGCCTCAAATTCCCTCTGCGGGAGAAAAATGTCCCAGCCTGTGCCCCACTCACAACGTAAAAAGTGTCCGCTTCATGCATGAGGAGAAGAGAGAAAAGGCACAAGTGATCGCAAAAAAAAAAAGACACCGGGAGTGGCGGCAGCCGAGAACAAAATCCCCCGCGTCCCCCGGAAAAAAACGGGGGAGTCAAAACAGGGACGCGTGAAGGCCGCACCGCGCCCTCCCTGTGGGGACAACGCAAAACAACAACGAAAACAATACATATATATATATATATATCGGCGAAGCACCCACGAACACGGACAGAATGCGTGGGGCGAGAGCGAGTGTGTGCAGATGGATGAGGCCGTCCTGACGCACATTTCATTAAATATTTCGGACCGACCACCCCCCAACACACATGCAGCAACCCGCCTTTCCCCCGCTCGTCTCCCTCCCCGCCCTCAGTGGCCGGAAACAAGCGCACGCCACACACGCCTCATCCTGCACCGCCACCCCAATTGCCAGGCCGGCAGGGAAGGAGGGAGGGAAGGGGAAATAAAATACGTTTTCATTTTTCGTCGTTGTCGTCGTCGTCGTCGTCGTCTTCTTACTCCTGCCTGCATTTCTTCTTACGTAATCCTCCTCGCCTCCTCACGATGGTATATATATATATATACGCGTACAGATGCTGCGCGCGCGTGCTCCCGCAGTCAACACCCGTCATTTGCCTACGCCTTCAGTGCGGCTATGCGCCCAGGATGACGTTGTTGATGGGGATGAAGATGACCTTGACGAAGAAGCCTAGGAAGCCCATGATAACAAACCCCATCAGCGTCGCCATGCCCGCCGTGGTGAACTCGCTGTAGTTCGGCTTCTGGCACTTGCGCACGAGCATGCGGCTGTTGCGGGCGAATGCCGTGATGGGGTGAAAGACGGTCTCGTCGAGAAAGTCCATGGCTTTGCCGCGCTGCTTCCCTCGTGCTGGCTGGTGCTTGGTCTACCGACGCGGGTGCCTAACAACGGACGCACACCTTAGCCTTGCCTTGCCTTGCCTTGCGCAAACTCTCCTGCGGCGTCACCGATGCAGACGGGCAAAAAACAAAACAAAACAAAGTGATGATAACAGGGGCATAGAAAAGAAGAAGGGACGGTACATGCATGCATGCATATATACATATATACAGTTTTATTCCGCGCCCTGCTTTCCTTCCCCCTCCACGGTGTCAAGCTGCGTTCGGCGGCCGCCGCGGCCTCCCGCCACGGTGGCGAGGACGCAGGCGTGCGGGTGGTGAAGCGCGGCGGCAACCGCGTGTCTCCCTCGCCTCCCCCGCCGTCACCAAAAAGCGTCGCAACACACACAAGAAAGGAACAAATAAATATTGAAAAGGAAATGGTGCAAGTAATAGCAACAAGACGAAAAACACGAGAGCAAACAGACCTCCTCCCCCCTCACCGCCAGCACCGCCTCAGCCTCACACTCTCCGTGCACCCGTGCGTGTGTTGAAGGGAGAGGAGGACGGGGGCCGAAGGGGCCCCAATGAGAAAATTTTTCTTCCTGCCCTGTTGTTGCTCTCCCTTCTGGATGCATGCATTGTTGCCTTCGGCCCTTCCGCGCGCCTTCACCGTCAGCTCGTTCCTTTTCGTGGCACCGGTGGACTCGCGTGGAACAGACTCCTTTTCCCACACACACACCCCACGCGCGCGTGGAGCCAAACGGGGGATCGCAAGCAGAGCCCCTCTTCCTGCTTGGCTTGTCCCTCCCGCACGCCCCACCACCACACCCGGCCGCCCGCTCTCTATGACGTCTATGCTGTGCGCACGGCTCGCATACACGCAGACATACACACCCACACATGTACTTCAATCAACGTGTGTGCATCTCCGATGAAACAACAAGGACAAAATCACTCCCCCCCTTTTTTTCCCCCATTACTGAAGCGAATGTATCCTTCCTTTTTGTTTTATTTTTTTTTCATTGCCTTTTGACTGCTTTTGTTGTTGCTGTGACCACCTGATTTCAATTACCCCTCCACTTCCTCCTTTTTCCTTCACTGGATAATGCATTAGCAGGCACCATAGCGACACGCACACATGGAGCCGCATCCGTCATAAATGGCATCGCCCCAAGTGTGTAGGATGCAGGCACGTGCATATTGCACCTGTCTTCCTACCATGATTCCTCTCCTCCTTTTGTTACCTTTACAATTGCAGCGGGCTCCTGAAACAAACAAAAAAAACATTTCACGTCGCGCTGTGCGCTCTCCTCATCGCCTTCCTTACCCCCATTCCCTCCTTGGCCGTCGGTGCCACCTGCGAGCCCCTCAAACCCGCCTACTCCACGTCTATAAATGCACCAAAGAACCCTCGCCCTTATCTACTTACCCATTTTTTTCTCTCCTCTTCTTTTACGTACTCCTTTCCTCTATAACATCCCGCGGCCCCCGCCTCCTGCGGAGAGACGCTCTGACAGGCGCTGCCTCGTCCTTGCCTCACTGGGAGGTTGGCATCAGATCCCCGGCGTAGAACTCCTCCTGGGCGTCCAGCGCGTCGGTCTCATCCTGCTGCAGCAGCGGCTCCACATTCGCGTCGTGGTTGGGCAGGCAGAAGAAGACCACGCTGCAGCGGCTGCGGCCCTCCTTCACGTTTCGCACGCGGTGTGGTGTGGCCTCCAGCAGTCCGCCGGTCCATTTTTCCAGGAACATGCCCGCGTTGACGAGCAGCGCGTCGTTGAGGACAGGCACGGCGACGTACTTTTCCTCCTCGTCGTCCCACACCTCGAGCCCGCCGAGGGCGTCCTGCGCTAGGAGGGTGATGGTGCTCAGGTCCTTGTGTGTGTCGAGGCGGACGGTCACGTCTCCGCTTGCCTCCGCCGCACCTTCCTTCAGCAGGGGCTGGGCGAGGGCGCCTTTGCGGCGCAGCACTTTTGCCCCATGCGGGTTTGCGGCGGAGCGCGCGTTTTTAATCTCCACACCGTTATTCATGCGCGTCACCTGCCCAAGCTGCGGGTAGTACTTTGCCTGCAGGTCAAAGTCCAGCTTGTTGTGAAAGGGGGTGAAGAAGTCGAGGTCGTAGCCGCTCTCCGGGTCCGGACCGCCCTGCGGATTCGATGGGCGCACGCCTAATCCGCAGCTGATGTGCCGCAGCACGTCCAGTGAGACCTCGGCGCAGAGGTCGTAGTAGGCCAACATCATCTCGCGGTAGTCGGCCATGAAGGTGTCGGTGCTGGGGCTGCCCGTGTCGACGTGGGGGCGGTTAAGCAGCACCTGCCAGGGCGTCTGTCGGCTAATGAGCGGCTTGTACTCCTCCTCGCTCCAGCCGCTCAGTTTGTAGTACGCCTCGCGCAATTCCGCCGGGGCCTCCACCTCGCGACCGATGGAGAAGCACTCAATGGCGTCATCCAGCCCACTGGCGCCGACGTAGCGGTAGTAGCCACGAAACCCGGAGGGCGTCTTGATGCTCTCCAGCTCGTACGGCGAGAGAGGCATGAGGGGCGGCTGCTGCTGCGCGGCGACGGCGGTGCCCACGATGTAGCGTTCAAAGAAGATGCGGTTGTCGCGGTGAAGCTGATCCAAGATTTCCTTTTGAATGAATGGGTGCTGCACGTAGCAGTAGCCGTGCAACTGGAGCGACTCCAGGAGGGCGTTGCTAGCCGTCTCCGTCACGTTCTCCGCCCCACGGCCTATCTTGACGAGCGTTGAGAGGCGGCATAGCGTGCGACGCATCCTTCCCTGCTCTTTTTCTTCCTCTTCCTTTACTGCGCCTCGGCCTCACCCCTTTCCCCTCCGGTCGGCAGGAGTGTTTGTGGCGACGGTGGCGTGTGTGTGGCTGCGCTTCCCAGCACGCGCCGCTACTCAAGAATTAAAAAAAAAACTCTCCTGCTCGCCGTCTCCTCGCCGCCTTGCAGTTCAAACTCTGCTCTAGTCGCCCGTGCGTGTCCGCCGCCAGGCGGAGCCCAGTCGCGCGAAAAACAAACAAACAAAAAGAAGACGATGATGACAGAGGCCGGACGCCCACGCAGGCGGGGCAAAGGTAAAGAGAGCCACACACAGAGAAAGAGACAGGCGGGCGGGCGGGGGGCAACGATCATTCCAGTGCTACCCCCACGCACGCCGCCAGGAAGAGGGAGAGAGATACATAGGTATAAAATGTGTTCATTGAGGCGTCCCCCGAGCTGTGGAGAGCGACACCGAGAAGAAGAAGAAGGAATCATTTAAATTTTTTGTTTTAAAAAAAGGTAAAATAAATGGCGGTCCAATAGAGAAGAATAAAACAATTCAGCAAAGGAAAAAATCAGAGTAATAATAAAAAAAAGGGTCAGTGGGCGGAGGCATCCGACATTTCTACATACTCCACATGTGTACATGTTTGCGTCTCAACTAACGCGCGGCAGCAAGCAAAGCCAGCGAAGCAACCGGGAGGTGCTTCGTTACACGCTTGCGTGAGGGTCTCGCGAGGACAAACCATTACGGCATTTCCACCGGTGGGAGTTGCTTTTGTGGTGCCCGCCTCGGTTTGTCCAACAACGCGGCACGATACTCAAGCAAGTTGCGCTCGACCACTGCCATGAGACGCCCCTGCTCCTCCAGCAAGGCGTCATAGTCCACGGCGGATTCACAAAAGTCCCGCCTGCACTTTGGCGGCAGTGGCAACGATTCCTCGCGTGTTTCGTAGCGATACAGCAGCTCGGCCCCCTGTTCCCCACCGACGGCAGCTGCAAGCTCCCTCAACTGGTCACCCCAGTGGTGCGAGTAGAAGCGGTAGTTGTGCACCGCCTCAGCCATGCGTTCGTCAAGCAGCTGACTGGGGAGGGCGCGGTGCAACTCGTTGGGCGCCTTGGCGTCCCAGTACAGGAGCCCGCTAAGCGCGTCCCGCTCGCGAAGGTCACCATTCGCAAGCGATTCAATTGTAAAGCGCGGGGGTGACTCCTGCTGCTGCAACACCAACTCGCCGCCCTCAGGGAGCTGCTGCAACTCCGCACAGTTGCCCTCGCCATCGGTGTTGAGGCCGTCTGCCGACGCCGAGTGCGTTCGGGCGGCCAGCTCCATCCGCCCCTGGTGATCCTTTGCCGCAATGACGTTGGTGTCGGCGAAGGAGTTCACTAGGTGTGCGGGGATATCCACCGGGGGCCGTTTGAACTGGCTCGCCAATTCCGCGGCGTATCGCTGATAGCCCGCCGCGGCCCTCATCAGCTCTTTTTCGTGGCTCTGCAGCATCTTTTCATATTGCTGCGAGGCGCCGGCGGTCCACTCGTGAGGCGGGGGCCTTCCGTACATTGCCGCGTAAGACGATGGCGACGCTCGGCCTGTCGTGGGCCGCGACGTTGGTGGTGGCGAAGGCGCCGTTTCAGCCACCACCGGCACACCGTCGCTCCCCACCTCCGGCTCCGCAAGCGAGCAGCGTACAAGCAAGGAAAGCATCGATGGGGCCCTGGAGGGAAGCTCCACCTCATCCTCAAGTTGAAGCTCTACGGGGTGTGGCCCGTCGGGGTCAACTCTCTTTTCCAGCAGCTTCCTGATTCTTTCGGTGTACAGTTCAAACTCCGTTTGCACCCGCAGCAGCTCCTCACTCCGGCGTAGCAGCAGCTGCCCGTAGGCATTCAGCGCCACTGGGGCCACTTTACATGGGCCACCCTGCGCCGCAGGGGGCGCTCCCGCCTCCTCCTGCTGCTCCTCTTGCATGTGCACCTCCTCCTGCTGCTCCTCTTGCATGTGGATCTCCTGCTGCTGCTGCTCCTCTTGCATGTGCACCTCCTGCTGCTGCTGCTCCTCTTGCGTGTACACCTCCTGCTGCTGCTGCTGTCCCTTTTCTTCTTCCTGCGGCTTCTCCCCGTGGCGGAACGAATCTCGTTGTCTTGGCAACCCCTCCGCCTCCTCCGGCGTGTAGGTGGAGAGTACGACAGATGCCAGGTTGCTTACATCGCACGGGTGCGCAGAGGCCCCATCACCGTTGTTGTCAGCGCCAACGCAGGAGCCGCCGACGTCCGGGGCCACGCCCAGCGGAGGCATGGTGTTCATGTTATGCGCCATTAAATGTAAAACAAGTACAACTTCGTTTGATTTTTAGTTCTTCTCCCTTTTCTGTACTTTAACGGCACACTTGTTTTAGTTTGGTTTCTCCCTCGTTCTCTGACCGCCTGTGTGCTTCGGCCCCCGGCTGTAGTGGGGGAAGGGTGCAGGAAAGGCGGGAAGAAGAAGCCATGAACAACTCCAAGGCAAAGCCACGACCACTACGGCAGCAGCAGCAGCAGCAGCAGAGCGAATACTGCGGGCGTGAAACGCATACGCGTCGCTTTTACTGGCTCTGCTTCACTTGTCTAGGGACAATGGCCTGCCCCTCCCCCCTCCTCTCCCGCTTCTCGTGATCCCCCTCGAGGGGCTGGGCGAGTGCAGAGGCCTCGGTGCCGCTTCGCCTTCGTCACCCGCCCGCCGGTCTCCCGCCGTCGCCCCACGGCGTCATTGCGCAACCAACACCTCTTCCCGCCCAACCGCAACAGCCCAGAGACAGGCACACACACACACGCACACACCTTCCTCTCTCCCTCCATCTCTGCCCCTCGCCCTCAGCAGACGCCTTCTCGTCCTCCCGCCTCCATGGACTTTTGCTGGGCGGAGGGTGTCCGCGGCCGCGCCCCCCGCTCCTCACCAGCGCCGCATCACGTACGTGTTCCAGTACTCCTTTGCCATCTGGGTGTAGTTGATCTTCGCCATCTCGAGGAAGCCCATCTTGTGGAGGTTCAGCCGCGGCCGGGCCTCTGGGAACCGCCGCTTCGCCCCGTCCGCGGCTAAAAAGCGGAACATTGCCAAACTGCGCTCGCTGGTCTGCACGGCGATGGCGATTTGCTCCGGGTCGCGCAGCTCCGCCCCTTCGCGGAACTTTTGACGAATGATGATGACGAATCGCTCATTCATCTGCGCGTGCTCGTTCAACTCACACAGCGCGGAGGGCGGGCACAAGACGGCGAGCTTAAGCCACTGCCTGTACGCGCGACACACGCGGTAAGGGTGGGGGATGCCAGGGAGGTTTGTGCCCGCCTGCGCAATGATGTCCGCGGCCACAGGGGTCACCAGCGCCTTGCTGCCCACGGCAGCACGACAGACGCCAGACGCACGCAGCATACCACTGCCCCAAAGAGAAGGCTCCCCACCAGCCACCGCTGCTGCCGCCTTCGTATCAGGGGGTTTTCCTTTACGGACACACAAACAGAAACGGAGAGTTGTGTACGTGCGACGCCTTACCTTCTGTTGTGGCAGCACGCACGCACACACAGAAATTTTGACTCGGTGCGCAGCGTGCAAATGGAACGGCACAACAACAACAAAAAAAGAAGAAGAAAGCAAAAATAAAAAATAAAAATTCGATGCATACACGCAGACAAATAGGGCAATCAAGTTGACAGACACGAACATACGCGTATAACTGTATATTTGCGTGCTTTCCACAGCCTCACATTTTTGAACTTTTTCTTCTTCTGGGAGGATCTGCAGGAGAGATACATGTGCAGCAAGCAACCGTTCAGTTGTTTTGGTGCGGAGGCTATGGAGCCCCACGGACCGTTATTTACATCCATTCGTTCACAATGAACTCCATGAACATGTTTACTTTTTCTTTCCATTCTGATTTTTTTTTTGCCTTTCCGTCGCCTCTCGCCTTTGACGTTCTCTCGCAATTTACTTTCAATGCGTTTCCATCTCTTTGCTTTTCATGCGTGCATAGAAGCGTATTTTTCCCTCCCCAAACCCCTTACCAGCATAACCCTCTCGCGGGAGAAGTAGTTGTCGCAGGTTTCCTCATTCTTACTGCTTTCATGCAGCGTTCCTTTTCCTGTTCTTCTTCTTCTTGTTTTTTTTTGGTTGCCCCCCATTCTCCCCCCTCACCTTCCCGCGACCCCGCAGACGCCTCCGCGCGGGTTCTAGTCAGTGGACCCCAGCAGCGCAACACCGCGCATGCGCCAATAGGCGTCGTCCTCCGCCACAGGGAGGCTCACGTCGAAGATCCAGTGCAGGTCGGAGCGCGTCGGGTACTTGTAGACGGGGCAGCGGTAGTGCTCCTGCCTCTTCTGCCTCTCCTTGAGTTGCCCCGGCTTTGTGGGCGCGTTCGCCACCGGCGGCGGGGCGTCGCGGTTAATGGCCGAGATGAGCAGCATGGGCAGCTCACGGAAGAGGTCGCCCGGCGGCGGGTCCTTGAGGCGCTTGTTGGACTTGTCCCACATGGCCCCCTCGAGGTACAGACCGTAGATGACAACCTCGCCCCGCTCCGTCTTGAGGTCCTCCGCCTTCGGCTCCTGGTTCGGGCGGAACTCGGAGGAGCGCACCTCCGTCCGCGCCTCCACCTTGTCGAGGGCCCACGGCACCGCCTCGTTCGCGTGGCTACGCGTGATTTCCTGCCGCACGGAGGTCAAGAATCCCTGCGGGTTGAAGAAGCCCGGCAGCCAATACACCGGGGGCCGGCCGTTGCGGGCCCAGCTGTCAAGCTGCTCGTAGCGGCGCAGCACCTCGCCAAACCAAAGAGAGATGTTTGGCGACGGCCAACCCACCGCCACCCACGACGGCGGGACACGCGCGGCGTAGAGGTAGTCCAGCGCATCCTGCAGCGCCGGCGTGAGGATGATGGTGCCGGCCACAGCCAGCTTCAGGTTAATGCACGTCTGCCGGATCACGCGAATGGTGATGCTCAGTCGGTCAATTTCCTGCCCAGCGAAGATGGAAAGCGGCTGGCGATCGGAAAGGTAAAGCTTGCGGTCCACCGTCCAGTGCTCCGGTAGCTGTCGCAGGAAACCGTCTGCCATGCTCAGGACCTTTTCCTCACGGGTCTGGCCGCCCTGCACAACGGCGTCGCGCGGCTGGATGTCAAGGATGGTGGTGAGCGCCTCTTGGGCCTGGCGGGTGCGGTACGTGATGTCCGCATTGGAGTGCATCTGGAACACTTCGGTCGTGTCCACATCCGGGTAGGTTTCGCGAATAAAATCACGGTGCTTGTTGATGTCGTCAAAAAGGGGAATGGCGTAGCCCGGCGAGAACTCCATGCGCTCACCCCCCGTGAAGATGGTGTTGCTGGCGACATTCGTGCCCGGGGCAAACTTGACTTCGGCCGCGGGCTTCGCATCTCGCACCTTGTCGGGGTTGGTGATGCGGAGGTCGTAGAGAAACTCCGTAATGGCCTTGAAAAGCGCGCGGTCGTTGTTGTCGGTGATACGCCCGCCGTACTGAATATCCGCCACCATGTAGCAGACGGTGTCGCGGTTCACTGGGTTCTTGAGGCTCTCCCCAATGGTGGTCATGTGGTTGATGAGAAACTGCACGGAGGCGGTCCAGTCACCTTGGTTAAACTCGTACGGCACACTGAAACCAATGGGGCCAAACTTGCGCCGCTCCACCACAACGGAGTGGAGGAAGCACTGCGTGAAGAGCATCGGCTTCCACTCGGGTCGGCGGAACATCTCAAGGTAGTCCTGCGAGAGCCAGGAGTAGGTACGCACAAGGCCAGCCTTGATCCCCTGCGGCGGCTCATTGGTTAACTTGATTGACATCTGCAGCAGCCCAATCGGGAATAATTTGTACGGCTCCGTCGTCACCCATAGCCGTGCCTCCTCGTTGATCTCCACCTTTTTCCCGCCCGGCAGCAGCTGTTGTCGCAATTTTTCCTCCAACTGCAGCAGAAACGGCAGGCCAAGATGACAGTTCTGCAGCATGGCCCAGTCGCCGTTGGCCCAGGCGTTGCTCACGATGGTCATCGCCGCCTCCTCCTGCCCCTGGCCCATGGAAATGGGGAATATCTTCTTCTTCAGCGACTTCGCCGCGGCCTCGATGAGGGTCGTCGGGTCCGAGCCCTGCGATAAAAGAAAGACGATAGGCGTCAGGCCGTTTGTCTCCTCCACCACGTCGTGAAGATCGAGCTGCTGCGGCTCGGCAAACTCCTTCCCAAGGGTGTGGGAAACGTACTGGTTGGCGGCAAGCATCGTGCGGTCCTCGCGCAGGGCACGCACGATGAGAAGGTGGTCGAAGCTATCCAGCTTCTCGTTGATGTCCGGGACGGGCAGGTTTTCAATGGCGTCAGATTCAATGAACTGGCGCCACGCCTGCTCATTGCGCATGATGAGGTCGGGAAGCTGCTTGAAGGACCGCGGCACCTGCTCGGAGAGGGCCAGCACGCTCGCCCACACCTTATCCTTGATCCAGAGAAACGGCTTGGAGCGATCCACCTGAACCGCGCCACCGCCCTTCAGAAAGACGTCAAACGCCGTGGGTTCCAAGTGTCCCGCCTTCATTTGAATCTTGCAAGCCATCAGCAGCACAAACAACAGCTTGTGCTTCGAGAAGAGCATGCGGACGATGTACTTGAAGACGGACATGGTGAGAAACTCAATGATGCACTGAATGCGCCTGGTGGTGACCGGGTGATGCTCAGAACGTTGAATAGAGCCATCAAAGATGCCGTCAAACTGCATAAGCGAGGTCTGGTACATGTTACTCACAAGGGACATTTCAACGACGAGGAAATACAGCACAGCGCCGCGGGTGGCCACCGGACGGTACTCCTCGCATGCACCGGCGATACGCTTCTTCGTCTCAAGGGCAGTCGCTAGCTTCTCTGCAATTTCCGCGGAGGCATCCTTCGTCTCCTGCAGTGTCTGGATGAGGCCGACGTCGTCAATAAGGTTCCCCTGCGACTCACTCAACTGTTTCAACAGGCGATCTTCCAGGTTCTTGCGACGTTTTTCGTTACTGTTGATGTCCTCCGAGAGCTTTGCGCTCTCCTCGTTCAGCTCCGCTTTCTCGCGGCCAATGACGTGCGAGAGCAGCTGCTGCTCGAGTCCCTCCATCGTCACGGTGAAGTCGATCACCAGGCTCTTGGCAAACATCTCCGGGGTGAAGCTGGGGTTCGGCAGCTTGGTGGTGAGGAACATCCTAAAGTTCTCGTTGTAGCCCATTTCCTCGCCGTTGATGCGGATAATCTTTGACTTGCCGCTGCGCACCACCTGCTTCTCCAGCACGGGGTCAATCATGGGGTCAATCTCCTCTGGCACGTTCTCGATGAGGAGGGGGCGACCCGCGTCAAGCTGCTCCTGCAGGTGCATGGTGAAGGTGCGGTCGTTGAGCTGGCACAGCTTGCTCTCCTGGCCCTCGGTGCGGCGGCGGATCCAATTCAGCGCCTGCCCCTGCGGGTCAATCATCAACGGGAACTTCGCGCTCGTGGTGATCATGATTGCGTTCTGCACGGAGTGGTCGTCCGCGGGCAGCCCCTCCAGCTGCCAGTCGGCGATTGTCGTCTCGTCGACGAGGAACTTCACCACGTTGATGTCGGAGGTCACCGGGATCTTCAATTCCCTGCACTTCACGTAGAAGTTCTTGTAGAGCAGCTGGTGGCGGAACTCGGAGTTGAAGGGGCCACAGTAGGAGATGAAGGCGCAGCTCAGCGCGACGTCGCCGATGAGGCGCTCAATGAGCGACTTGAATTCGTTGCTCTGCCGCGTCCACCGCTCGCGCTCGCCGGAGAGGGCGTCAATGAGGCCGTTCGCACTGTCCATGCGCTGCTTCGTGCGGGCGGCGTCGTCCTCGAGTGCCTGCTTCTTCGCGTTCTCCTCTGCAAACTGCTGGTTGTAGCGCTCCACCTCGGCCGTCACCCGCGCGAGTTCCTCCTCCTGCTCCTCCTTCTTTTTGTTTGCCACCCGCAGCTTGATGGTCGCAATGCGCAGCTTCTCCCGCTTCGGCGCCACGATCTTCGCGATGTTGATGTACTTGTACATGCTCCGCACCCAGGTACAGAGCCCGGCAATGTTGCCGGAGGCCTTGCGGGCCCGCTCCTGCGTGAAGTCCTCCATCCAGAGGTACGGCAGCAGCAGCTCGCACGTCTCCTCGTTGATGTAGTCCTTCTGGTTCTCGCCGAAGGAGCGAAGGGTGTCGAGGGTCCCGGAGTCCGAGGCGAGCTGGCGGCCGCTGAATTCCCAGGAGTCGGTGATCCACAGCGCCCCCTTCACCTCCTCCGCCCCCGGCGGCAGCAGCGGACGGTGCAGCAGCACCGAGACGGCGTCAAAAATGCGCCTAATAAGCGCCGGTGGGTTGGCCAGCTTCTTCAGTGTGGTGAAGTCGTTCGCCGTGATGGAGTTGAGCGACTCAATGGCCTCCAGCAGGGCCGGCTCAGCCGCCTCGAGATCCTTCTTTGCCTCCGCCTCGCCCTCCGCCACAATGGCGGCGTCGCGCGCAACCGTCTCCTTCACAACCTCCACCTCCATCCGCTTCTTCTCGGCCTCCGCGGTGCGTATCTCAATCTCCCGCACCAGCGCATCCGTCTCCTTGCGCTTGTTCTGCAGCAGCACCTCCTTCTCCTGCAGCTGGGTTCGCATCACCCGCACGTCCTCGCCGGCCTGGTGGAGCTTCTGCAGACCCTTGTTGATCTTGCTGGCGTCCTCGTTGAGCTCGTCAAACTTCTTCTTGTACACGCTGGTGTAGGAGTCGATGAAGCCGAGGTACGACTTCGGGGTGCTGTAGACGGAGCGGCGGTAGCGCGTGAGGTACTCCTCGGACTTCTCCAGCATGAGGGAGTGAATATCCGCCATCAGCTCCACCAGCGACTTCTTGTGCTTCTCGTCGGTGGCCATCTCAAAGGACTGGATCGTGCGGGAGGAGACGTCGAGCAGGGCCTGCTTCGGCCAGGGGAAGAACCAGTTGATGATGCAGGTGGAGACGAGGGCCGGAAACTTGCGGGCACGCGTGCGGAACTTGTCACCGACGGGCGAGAAGCAGAGGACGAAGTGCAGCCGCTCCCGCACCCGGTTGATGAAGTAATTCCACAGCACCTCGTTCATGTCGTCAAACTTCACAAACGGGTCCTTCTTCATGACGGGGCGGATGTCGTTGATGGCGGAGTCCCGCTGGTCAGAGGCAAAGAGACCCGCAATCTCACCATTCGACAGAAACGAGTTGATGTACTCGAGGAAAATCTCTTGCTTGATGTCGTTGTCGGTGAAGAGCATCGTGACGGGGCGCTTGGTGGCGGCGACAATGTACTGCTCGCGAATGGCGTCAAACAGCTGATTCACACCGAAGCCCTTGGAAAGCACCAGAGTGGCGTAGTCCTGGTTGTTCACGTACGCCGCGAGACTGGTGAGGGACTGCTTGCCGCTGCCGCCAACACCCACCAGCAACAAATTACCGCGCGGCATGGAGAGCACACGCGAAATACGCGACACATTCTTCACGGCAGCCTCAAACAGCACCAGCTTCAACCGTTTCGCACGGCTCTGCTCATCGTGGGCCCGCATGGAGCGCAGCAGCCGGTCTTGCAGCACATCAATGGACGGGGCGGGCTCGTAGATACGCGGGGCCGCCTCCGCCACCTCACCCGTCTCGGGGTCAATGATGGGGTCGCGCAGGTAGTTGGCCATGTAGATGGGGTCCCGGACCTGGGCAATGACATCCTTGTACGGCGTCGACGACAGGTGCTGCACCACGCACTCCTGCAGGTGCTCGTCAAACCACTGCTTGTCCGGCACACTGTTCAGCTTGTCGCTGAAGACGCGGGAGCACTCATGCTTCCAAATCCGCACCAGCGTCACGGCATCCGTCACCGTTTCCCACGGCTTGCTGGTGGAGCGCTTCTCGGGGCGGTCCGGGTCGTAAAAAATGCCCGCCATCATGACACCCTGCGTGATGCGTGAGAGGTCGCGCAAGTTAAAGAAGTAGTGAAACTTGTCCGGGGTGGGCAGCATGCGTTTGGCAATGGCGCGCCAGAAGTCAATGGACATCTGCGTCAGCATCTTCGCGACGTCCTGCACCCCGCGAGAGTAGTTCTCGCTGCAGAAACGGCTTTCAAAGATGACGCCAAAAATCTGCTGCACCGAGCTCTCCTCTGGCAGCGGCACGTTAAACACAGAGAAGTGTCGCTTCAGTCGATTTGGAATGTCGTTTTTGCCGCCCGAGGGGTGTGACATGGCGGCCATGTACACCAGCCCGCGCAGCTCCTTGCGCCGCCCGGCGAGGCCCAGGTCGTAGACCATGTTGGACTCCACCACCTGCCGCACAATCTCGTTTGTGATCTGGTCTCCCCACTCATTGACCTCCGGCATGTTGATGTCGTCGATGAACACGGTGAGGGTCTCGCAGTTCTTTGGCCCAAAGGTCGACCCCATTCGCTTCTCTGTCATGTCATCCAGCGCGTTGTAGAAGTTCTGCGGCGTCGTCATGGAGGAGAAGTTCAGCTTGCGGAAGTTTGACATCTCAGACCCCGCCTTGATCTTCAGCAGCAGCTTTTCCATCGTGACGGTCTTGGCTGTCCCACTCACGCCCATCAGCAGCGTCGGCCGCCGCTGAATGTAGTTGCAGTTGGCCAAAAAGTGCAGCCGCACGGAGTCCGTGGTGGGGATGAAGAGCGTCGCGAAGTCCAGCTTGTCGTCGCCCGGGTACCTCCACTTCTCGAGGAACATCGTCCAGTGCTCCCAACGGCCGGTCTTGCAGTTCAGCGAGAAGTCAAACACGAGGCCGTCCGACGAGGGCGGCAGCCCGTCGTAGTTCTGGCGCACAAAGTGGTCGAACTTCACGCGGTCCTTCGACTCCAGCATGCCGCCAAAGGCCCACGAGACGCTGAACCAGAAGATCTGCAGCGCCAGCTCGTTGCTCACCGCCACGCCGTCGCCCACCTCCTCGCCGAGCGCCACGACGAGGTGAAAGACGTTCATCACAAGGTGCGCCACGGACGTCTTCATCACAACGGCGCACTCCTTCTCGTAGAACTCCGCCACCTTCATCGTCAGCGTGCTCTCCAGCGGGGCGCCCTCGGCCGGCATGAAGAGGGCCAGCAGCTTCTCCGCCAGCAGCGGGTTGCACGGCATGAGAACGTCGGAGGGCAAAATGACCCCGTCCGCGCTTGCCGTGGCGCGCAGCTTGGACTCCAGCACGGGCTTCCACCCGAGAATGACGTCGGAGATGTAAATGATACCCGCGCGGGACACGGTGGCGGGCGAGGCGTTCGCCAAGTTCTCCACCTCGAAACAGCACTTCATGGTGTCCGTCATTTGAATGCGGTCGCCGTTCGCCAGGGTCAAGAGCTTGTTGTCGTCCAGCACGGTGTTCAGGTTCTCAATCCAAATAGCATCCACAGGGCCGTCGCATATAATCCAAATATTCCGCTTCTTCGCGCTACGCACAGCCGTACGCCAGAGGGAGGAGAAGACGCCATCGTGCCAGTCCCCTGAGACGTCAATGCGACCAAACATTTGCGGCGCCGTAATGGCCTTCGGGTTCATGCGAAGCTGCTGGTGCGGCACCGTGGTGCGGCTCAGCGTCTCCGTCATCACCTCGTAGCACTGCGTCTTGCCGCACATGGCGGGGCCAACGACCATGATGCCGTGGCGCACCAGCTTGGTCTCGTAGAGCTGCAACACCTTGCTCACCCACGGCGTCCACTGCTGCAGCCCCTTCTCCTTAATCACATTGGCGAGCTCCCCCTCAAGCTCGGGGTGGGTGCCCTTGACGAACTGGCGCCCGGGGAACATGTCACGCAGAAGGGAGTCGAAGAGCTCAATGTCCTCGAAGACCAGTTTGGAGAGGTTCATGTCACGCAGGGTGCGCATGAAGAGGTCCTCCTCATCTTTGCCGGGGTTGCGCCGCAGCACCGCACCGGCGGTACGCAGCACAGAGAGAATGTTGCGAAGACCAAAGTCGTAGTGGCGCTGCTTGGATAGCTGCTCCTCACAGAGTTTGTAGAGCGTAAAGAACTTCTTGCTGAGGAGGTCATCCAGGCTGTACCCCTGCGACGCAAGTTTCACCTTCATAATGGTCTGGCGGTCGGGAATCATCATAGTCACACCACGGAAGAGAATCTTGAGATTCTCTGGCAACTCCTGTCGTCCGGCGTAACCGGGGTTCATCGTGATGAAGAAGCCGACACCCGGCATCAGGTCCGTCACCTGGCCGTCGATAAAAACAAACCTGTCCTTGTGCTGCTTCAGCGCCTGCAGGACGCAGCTCACCTGCTGTGCCACGACAGACAGCACAGGCAGGTCAATACGGTTGAATTCATCGAAGCACCCCCATGCATTTGCCTGGGACAGGCCACGGATGATCTTCCCCATCGCATGACGATCCAGCTGATCCGAGCAGTTAAACACGACGCAAAACTTACCGTACGTGCGAGCGAGATCCTTCGTCGTCTCCGTCTTGCCCGTACCTGCTGGTCCCGCGGGTGCGCCACCCATGTACATCGCGAGCGCCTGAGACAAGGTGATGTAGCAGCGATCGGTCAAAGGTGTAATGACGAGGCGTTCCTTGACGCCCAGGTATTCGTTGCAGTACTCCGTGTCCGAGTCGGCGATGGAGATAATGGTGAGGTCACGCTCTGGTTTGTAGTAAAAGCGAGCCTGCTTGAGCCAATCAAAGTGCGTGAGCTCCTTGATGGCGGCCTTTTGAAGGTCGATAAACACCTCCTGCTGATGCACCTGAATTGTGATGAGCGTCTCCACGTTGGTGCGCATGCGCAGCGGCTGCCGCTCCAAATCAGGCGACGTCGTGAGGTTCACCAGGTAATTCTTGACGGAGTCGCACTTGGCGCGGGAGGAGGCGGACTCCCGCCCACGCGCCCGCATCACGCCCTTGGAGATGCACTCCGTCACATCCGCGGTCCAGAAGAGCTGGAGCATCAGCAGCGAGACCTGCGCCGGGTAGCGGTCGATGATGGTGCCGAGGTAGTTGGTGTTGCTCAGCAGCGTCCCCAGCTCCGTGACGCTCGCCTTCACCACCTCCCGCACCGTGGCGGTCATGCCGGAGCAGAGGCGGTTCAGCCAGTCCTCGACGTTGCCGACGCACGGCGTCGGCTCCCGCATCATAAGCGACTCGCCCTCCCCGGAGATCATCTCGACGATTTGGAAGTAGGGCTGCACCCCCGCCTCCTTCGGCTTCACGCGCTCAAAGCGCACCGAGGAGAGCCCGTCGAAGATGGACGCCAGGTGCGGCTGAATCGACTGCGGGTCGCTTGCCTGGGAGAGGATCTCCAGCAGCACCGTGTCGGAGACAAAGTAAAAGCGCGGGAACAGGTTCCGCTTCTGCTCCAGGTAGAGCGAGAGCTTGCGCTGACACTCGTCAAGTTGCTCCTTCAAGTTTGGCAGGTTCTGCAGCAGCTCGTTTTCGTAGCAGAACTCCAGCACGTTGGGCATCTCATTCGCCTTGTTCATAATCTTCTGCCAGGCCTTATCAATCATGGCAAAACGCTTCGCCTCCTGCGGCAGCTGCTTCATGATGTCGCCGCCCGCAAACACCGCCTCAAGGTACTGCCACGTCGACTGCACCTCCACCCAGAGCGAGATGATCTCGCTCACGCGAACGAGCTTGTGCAGGAAGCTTTGTATGGTGTCCCGCATGAAGGCGCAGTAGCGGGAGGAGAGCATGGAGTTGATGGCAAGCGAGGACTCGTCCAGCGCCTCCCGCTTGGTGGAGGTGTCGTCGCCCTTGAGGACGATGGGGCCCCGGTGCTTGAACTCGGAAAACTTCAGTTCCTGGTCCTTCCACAGCGCCTCCTGCGCGCGGAACTTCGTCTCCACCTCCGCCTCTCGCACGGAGGAGCTCGCGATGTCAATAACCTCGTCCACGACGCGCAGCAGGTTCGCATCCACGAGGTTTTGCAGCTTAAACAAATCCGGATCCGTTCGCCACTTATGCCCCGTCACCCGCATGATCTCCTGCCAGTGCCGCTCCACCACCGCCGGGTTCTTCAGCTCTTGAATCACAGGCTGCAGCTCCATAAAGTCGTCGAGAATCTTCTTGAGCTCGACGTACGCGTCCCAGTCTCGCAATGACTTGGGCAGGCGCTTGCACTGATTCACAAACACACTCACCTCCTCCGCGATGGCGTCGAAGTCGAGCTCGCACCACAGCACATCGTTGTAGCCGTCCACCTTTTGTAGCACGTTGATGTACAGCGTGTACAGCTTGTCTAGAAGCTCCAACTCCTTCTTCGTCTTCACCAGCTCCGGGTACTTGTGCACCGGCAGCCCAAAGAGCTCCTCACCCGCCATGAACGTCATCCACTTGCGGTACTTGTCGTCAAACTGCCGCTGGTACCGTTTAAGCCGCTCCATCGCCTCCTGCGGCTTCAGCCCCTCTACCATCGGTCCATGGGCATCGTAGTCGTTGCGAAAGGAGATGACTTCGGCGCCAAACTTCTGCACCTCCTGTGTGAGTCCCTTTTTAAAGCCAAACTGCATGTGATTGATCTCGTCGGAGCGGCGCTCCGCCTGCGCGTGGAGCTTGCGCCACTTGAAGCGAATGTCCTCCACGCGGTCAATTTCCTCCTTGAAGATGCTTACATTGAACCTCTGCAGCAGCGCGTACGCCTGCTGGACGGGGTAGAACTGGAACTCCACCAAGGACTCGCGCTCACGGATCTCCTGCAGCGTCTCCATGAGGACACGCAGGTCCTCCAACTTCTCCTGATCCGGTATGGGCTGCGACAGCTGATGCGTCTCCTCATCCATCTTATGCGTCAGTGCGTCCAGCTCAAGCTGTGCCTTCGCATGCAGTTTGTGGGAGAAGAGATCCTTCCACTCCGTGGCGCGCCGCAGCAGATCGGCCTTGAGGGAATTGTTCTGCAGCGCAAGGCTGCCAATGTTGAAGACCAGCGTCAGCCCCTCAATCTCTTCCTGCAGAGCCACGTAGCTGCGCAGGACACGCTCGTAGTCATCCAGCGTCGGCTGCCCGGCGCAAAACGCCTCGTACACGACGTCCTTGTCGTCCTTCCAGAGGTGTTCGTACTTGCGGAAGTGGTTGAGGTACTCCATCACCTGCTTCTTCAGGCCGTGGACGCCGCCGGTGAGCAGCAGCACCACCTTCACCACCTCCTTGTTCTTCGCAATCTCCTCAAAGAAGGAGAGGGCGTCGTCGCCGAGGTCGGACCACGGTGTCATGTACTTGCTGCAGGACAACACCGCCGTGGCGCACTGGTTGATCGCCTTCTGCACCTCGTCCAGCGAGGGGTTGAGGCACACGTACGGCTCCGCGTTGATCAGCTGCACGTCCACGTCAAAGAAAGGCCGCTCCACAAAGAGGAAGGAGACGTTGTTGCGTGTCCCGACACGTTTCTTTAGCAGATTTAGCGAGCGTGTCGTGCTGGTGAGAATGGCCTTGAACATGAGACGGTTGAAGTGGCTCTTCAGCGTCGTCACCTTCTCGCGGGTCTCGCTGTCGAGGGCGGCGAGGTCGCACGACTTCCCCTGGCTGCTGAGAATAGCCGCGATGACGTCCCCCACGGCGGTCTCCACCTCGCGGTTCTTCACGTCCATCACCTCGCACTGCTGCCGGATGTGCTTCTCCTGCACCTGCACGAACTGGTCGAGGGAGAAGTGGTCCTCGAAGATGTTCGCCAGCAGCGTGGAGGAGATGGTCTTGAGGTTCACCTGGATGCGGTAGTGGATGATGTCGTTCACCTTCGTCACGACGCTGTCGATCTCCTGAATGGCGCTCTGCACCCGCGCGAGGTACGTGTCGACGTTCATCGACATCCACGTCAGGGTGGTCTCGCCGGGCAGGAAGACGGCGTCGAGGGCGTCAAGGTTCGGCTGCAGCAGGGCACGGGTGATGCCCACGATCTTGCTGCGTGCCCCGCCCGGGCGCCCCACCACCCGCTCGTACGCCTGCACAAGATACGTCAGCTCATTGTAGAACGTCTTGAGGCGCTGCTCCTGCATCAGCACCATCTTCGCCGACGCCGGTACGTCGATGTCGCCAAGCAGCATCATCGCCCGTGTTTCCTTAATTAGTTGAATGATCTCCACGTCAAAGTTCACAAACAGGCGGCCCTCATGGCGCACAAGCAGCGTGGCGTTGAGGCCCGCCTTACTGGACTCAATGGAGCGCTTCCACGCATCCACCCAGATGGCCTCAAACTCTATCAGCGCCACCGACACCTTATTGTATGTGCGAATCACTTTCTTACTGTCCTTTGTGTTCGCCATGATAGTGCGGTTCGTCTTGAACTTGTCCATGGGTGACTTGATGTGCCGCAGCAGCTGCCGCGCCCAGCTGATGGCCCCCACCACCGGCGTCATGTTGCGTGCGACGGGGGGGTCGGTCTTGTAGCGCTCGTACGTCTTCTGATCGTTCTCCAGCTCCATGCCGTAGCTGTGGAAGATGACAAGGTACTTCGACTCCAGGTCCGCGGCGAAGGCCTCGTTCTTGAGAATGTGCTGGTACTTTGCCAGCAGCTGCAGGGCGTTGTCGGTGGAGGTGATGTTTTCAAAGGAGGAGTTGATCGCCACCTGCATCGAGGTCTCCAGCTCCGCGATGCGGTGCTCGAAGATTTTAAACTCCACGTCAAACTTGTTGTTGTCGTGGATGTCGAGGATGTCGGTCGTCTTGCCGCGCAGATGCCCCAGGTACTCCTCAAAGCGGGGGATGAGTCCCTCCATCTGCTCAATGTTGTAGGTCTTGAGCTTCATGAACTGATCCACCGTGCTGAACACGCTGATGAGCTTGTCCACCCGCTTCGTGAAGAGGTTAAAGTGCCCCATGAACTTCAGCTCATCGAAGTCAAACTGTTTTCCGCCCTTCCAGGCAAGCAACTCCTGCGCCTTTTTGTACTCCTCGTTGTACGCCTTGTTGCACTCCACACTCAGCTGCAGCTGCCGCAGAAGCTCCTTCAGCATGTCGGGATTTTGTCCACTTTCCCAGATGCGGCTGCGGACCCCGGACGGGTTTATGGCCGCCTTGCACGACAGCACAATCGCGTTGGTGACCTTAAAGAAGAGGGCCGTCATACACTCCCGCTTGGAGTAGTAGCGGGCAATGGTATACATCATGCGGATGTTGGCAATGAGTGCTGGGAGGACGTTGATAATTTGTGAGATGTCAGAGGAGTATAATACATCAAGATAGTTGTCTAGCGAACGCAGGTACTTCACGTTCTCGCGGGCCTCCGTTAAGGCGTCGGTGAGTGCCACGTCCACCTCCGTCCAGCGCTGCAGCAGGGGATTTTTCGCCTCCCGCAAGTACTGCACGGCGTGGGAAGCCTCAACCAACTGCAGCTGCTCCTCCACGAGGTGCAGCTTCGCCAGACGACTCTTCCAGAGGGAGATCTCCGTCTTCGGGCCCGCCTTCTCATCGTTCAGCTCGTTTTCGTAGTTCGGCGTCTGCTGCACAACTCTGTGGATGACCTTAATCCACCCCTCCACCGTCGTTGCGAGGTTGTGCACGAGCACCGGGTCATTGATGCCACCCCGCTTATTCACCCCACCCCGCTGCAGCAGCCGCCACGTCTCCGCGTCCACCGGCTCCAGCTCGTAGCTCTCCCCCTGCAGTTGCTGCAATTCCGAGACACGGTCGGCGTAGCGCAGGAGGTGCACGATGAACTGGTTGCGCTCCGCCGTGGAGTTCTTGCCCCACTTCCCCAGCTTGTTGAAGAGCGGCGTGTAGACCTCCATGAGGAGGTGCTCGTAGCTCTGCAGGACGTTGGCGTCCAGGGAGCCCATGGCGACCTCCTGCACCACCTGCGCGGGGTCCTTCGCGCTGATCGCCCTGCCGTCGTCCGGGCGGAGGACGTACACGCAGCGCTTGACGAGGCACGGAATCTTGTCCTTCACCGGGTTAAGCACCGCGAGGACGTCCCCCGTGCCCTCCGCGTCACCCGGGTCGGGCTGGTAGGTGAAGAGGAGCGTGCTGGCGCCGCGGCCCTCCAGCATCTCGTGCACCACCATGAAGTTCGGCGAGCCGTCGACGAAGTTCTTGTCGAGCTGCTGCGTGAGGCGGTCCATCACCTCGACGTCCCCGCAGGCGAAGAAGTCCTTCATGCGGGCGAAGACGTACATGTGGCGCGCGTCGGAGCGCACGTGGTGGTGGTGGTGGTGGTCCGCCATCTTTTGCAGGGGACGGGGAGCGCAGGCAAACAACACCAAAGCCGCCCCGGCCAATCACCAGCAGAAAAACCTGCGGGGCCACAATAAAAACAACAACAACAACAACAACACAAACGAAGCTACGCAATCAGCAATCACGCGCTTGGCGATGAAAGCAAAAAAAAAACAAAAACAAAAAAAGAGCGAGAGAGAGTTGGTTGTGTACCGGTCTCTAGCGTGTGTGTATGTGTGTATTTATACACGTGTGTGAGTGTGCTGCGGAAAAAGGCACAGCAACCCCCTCCACTCAAACGATTCTGCAGCGGTACAACCACCCAGTGGAGGCGGCAATAATAATAATAGTAGGAATACAACGTCAAGAAGGAAATAGAGAAAGATTGAGAGCGTGCGTGTCTGACCATGTAGGGTAGGCGTGGCAAGAGCACATTTGCGGAGATCAGTCAGGGACAGAGAGGCAGTGAGAAAGCGAAGCGGGAAGAGGTGCCACTCACAATGGCAGCGGCGGTTGACTTCTTCCTTCCAGGCACACACACACACACACAAATGGCACTTCTGCACGCATACGGCTACAAGTCATTTGCCTCACTTATAAGAAAACACACAATACATGAAATGTACACCACTCTACCACCGTTCTATAGACGCAACTCCTCCAGCAGGTATCGATAATCGCACAACACACTCCACAACAACTTTGGGATGCCATGCACGCGGCGCCGCGCAGCCGCCTCCTCAGGAGACTCGGGTGGAGGCACCACGGCCGCTGCAGCAGCAAACAATTTTCTCCGCCGCGGTGCACGCGAGTCATCCGTGGCGTCATTGTCGTCATCGGCGGCGGTGGCAGCCATCTCGCGCTCAAACGGTGTGCGGCACAGTCGCACGCAGCGATCCATCACCCACGGCGGGAGGACGCGCTGTGCGGCGCGGAAGAGCTCCACAAGACACTTTCGCAAGACCTTCTCCTCAAGGAAGCCGGTGTGAATATCGTCGTGGGCGAAGAAGGCCTCGCGCAGTTGGTGGTAGTCGCCATCGCAGGCGCTAAGCAGCTCCTCGCGCAGCAGCCGCCTCATCTTTAGTCGCCCCTTCCGCACACGCTGCTCAAGCGTGTCCTCCTCGGCGTCCCCCATGACGCGGTGAGACGTGGCGGGTGGCGCGGCAGCCTTCATCCGTGGCTCCGACGCAGGCAACGCCGGGGACACCTCGCCTTCCGCGCCCACCGTCTTCGTGGGGGCCTCTTCGTCGGAGGCGGCTTCGTCGCGGAAACCCACATAACTCTCCTGCACCACAAGCGCGCCCACAAGCGAGGTGTAGTGGCAACGACTCCCATCGCCCCCACTGGCGATTCCCACGCGCACCAAATCGTTGATTTCCCCCTCCGTCAAATTCGGTGCAACCGCGTAGAGGGCGCGGCCAAGTTCTCTGGCCGACACATACCCGTCATGCAGTCGATCGTAGTTTGTGCAAAGTGAGAGCAGGTGGGAACACTTTCCGTATAGTTTTACCGAAATCTCCTGCGGCAGCTTCAAAGCGCCGGC
The DNA here is from genome assembly GCF_003719485.1 of Trypanosoma conorhini. Lineage (NCBI taxonomy): Eukaryota > Euglenozoa > Kinetoplastea > Trypanosomatida > Trypanosomatidae > Trypanosoma > Trypanosoma conorhini. The sequence continues at coordinate 23,644 of NW_021704138.1, read as the reverse complement.
CTTGTCGGCGTCGCTTGCATGCGCTTCCACCGCACTCGTGTGGACTGGTGGACGCGGCGGAATCCCGGGCATTGGCGGATTGTGGCTCTGCGCGTGCGCGACTCCACCCTCGCAGGAGCCCCGTGCCGCGTCAACGGAGGCTCCAGGGACGCGCCCGCGCCCGCCTGAGGAGGCAACAAGCGAAACGCGCACCACCCCCGGCCCCGCCCTGCCCGAGCGACCCGACGAGGGTCTATCCGCTGCACCGCCGGGGTGGTAGTGATGCATCAACGCAGAGGCGCCGTTTCTGGGCGAGGGCAACGACTGCACACCCCGTCTCTCTCCGCCCCGCGATTCTTTCTCGCCTGCACTCCTTGACATTATAGTCGCGTGGGCAGCGGCGGAGCCTGCAGCAGGTGACCTCTGCCTCTGCCTCTGCCTCTGCCTCTGCCACTGCCACTGCTGCTGCTGCTGTTCTTGTTGTTGTGTGGGTTTCCTGCCATCGCTGTGGCGCCGCGCACTCATGGAAGCGGGTTCGTCCCCGCCGCCGAGGCGTCGTCTCCTGAGCGTAGACTCTACGGGAGCGTCTCCGCGTCTCACCTGCGTGCCCGTCCTCTGAATGGGTGCACCCCGGACACGACTCCACGATGCGGCACGCTTGGGTGGGCAATATGCAAATTTCTTCTTCTGCTCATGCGCCCGCGAGGAAGCGGTCGGCCTCAACAGCCTTCCACCCACGCGGCTGTCATCCGTTCCTCCTCCACTCGCTGGGGACTCATTGCCCAGCGAGGGAGAAGCCGATCGCGGCTTCCTTGCCTCTCTGGGACTGTTCGCTGCTGCGTCACGAAGGATTGCGCTTGACCGCCCCGTCTCGCCGGCCGCGAATTGGTGATCCACCGCGGACGGTGGGCGCTCCTCCTGCTCCTCCAGCCGCTCGACGCTCCTCTCGCTTATGAGATCACCGTACTTCTCCTCAAACTCCTTCTCCAATCGCCTAAGGAAGTCGTCTTCTTCCATGCGTTGTTTTTGTCGCGCCACTATTTCCCTGTGCAGTATTGCGTAGTCGTTCTTAACCAGACCCGTCGCCTCGCCGGCATTTCTGGCGTATGCCGTGGATGCAACAGGCAAGCCGCTTTGGGCGTCCATCCGTCGCACTCCGCCGCAGTCCATGGCAGGCTGTGGGTACGGCGGTGGCATACTCAGTTCAATTTCCTCTTGAAGCCCGCGTTCTGTCGGCACGTCGTACGGGTGCGGGCTCTGCGATCTTGCTGCGGCCGCAAAAACGGCGTCCTGCTGTTTGTCCGGCAGGGAAGTTGCCTCCGATGCCCTGACGGTAGTGGAGAGAGGAGGAGGTGAAAGCCTGGCTGCCGCGCGCGCCGTGAGCGGTTCCTCCATCTCGGGTGAGGGGGAAACGGAGACGGGGGAGCCAGAAGGGCGCTGGTGCGCCGCCGCCGTGCTGCGCCCTTGCGGGCTACTGGCAAAACTCGACCCCACAGCCTGGCTGACAGCCGCGCTTGTGTGCACACTCGGTGGGGGGCTGAAGCTATTGAAGCCCGCGTGCAGCAACGACTGCTGCTGCTTGGGGCTGGGCGCCATTTCAGCAGGCGGCGGAGACGGTGACGGGGGCGACAGCGGCGACTGAGACGCCGACAAAAAGTCGTACAACGCCGGCCTCGTCAACGGCAACGGGCTGTGCGGCGTCGCCGCCCCACTTGCCGCGCTTTGACGGCGTTGCGCCCCAGGCTTCTCACGTCCGCCGTCTATGGCAGTCTGCGCCGGGGGCACTGGTGGAGGCGAAAGCTCCGTGGCGGCTGTGGCCCAAAGCTCCGAGCGACGAATACGCTCGATGAGGCTGGAGCGCATGCGTGACACGAGCATGCAAAAGTCCGCCAAGTTTAATACGCGGTCGCCACTAGCCTGAGCACCGGTGTTGGTACTAGAAACATCGGACGCACGAGAGACGTCCAGTTCCAAGGAGTCCGCAAGCGCGTCTAGTTCAAGAAGTGAAATGCCAATGCCACGGTGAGAGAACGCGGACCACAGCTCATGTAGCGAGAGACTACCATCCTGGTCCGTGTCCAGAATTCGGAATATCTCCCGAAGCGAAAGCAACTCACCTCGGCCAGCCAGCCATGAACTGGAAGTTGCTTGACTTACTCTCGACGTGTTCTGTGGCGGGACCGCGCTGCCAAAGTATGTGTCCTGAAAGAAGGATCGGCTCGTGCCATTCATGGTCGTCGCTCTTGACGCCGTGTTCGGCCGCTTGACTGCTGTTCCTTCAAGCCCCGCCTGCCTCGCCTCTCTCACACCTGCGCTCTCCCTGCTTGGCGGCCGCGCCACGCCACTGTCCCTCCTCCCACCCCTCGCCCCGTGTGACGTCTCTTGGTGCGCGCACTCTGACGTCAGTGGGGTGGAGCTCCCCGAAAAGGCACACCGCTTCGCCGTCTGCAGCATCCGCTCCACAGAAGACGCGCGGTACGACGGGGAGGAGGCACGCTCCACGGCACGCTCTACAAAGCCGCCCGCCTTCGAGCCGCTGCCCGCAGCCGGCGGGACCCTATGTTCTCTCCTATCCGCTGCCGAAGCGGTGGATGATCCTCGCCGCGGAACTGCAAAGCGATGACTTGTCGCAGGCCGTTGGGCCCACAATTCGGCCTCTGTGTGCACGCTGGGAGACGCATGTGCGGAGTAAAACGTCGCAACCCCTTTCTCATCGCCGGCCGAGACGCAGGCGCCATGACGCGGGTGATGCTTCGCGGGGTTTCCCTCCCACAGCGGCGCTGGGCCGGTGGCAGGTGCCCGCGCCCCCGCATCGGAGAAGAACGAGGCAGCGTGGGGGGCCGCGCCGCCAGCGTCGCCCCGCGCCAACGGCGGTGCGGACATGTCGTGCGCCAATTGCCGCATACTCTCCAGGAGGGCAGCGTAGCGGACACACTCGCCTCGCTCCGCCGCGAACTGCTCCGTGAGCGCCTCCGCCTGCGCTCGCGACCCGCCATTGCGCAGCAGCGCCCTGGCGAACTCCCTGCACGGGACGGATCCAGACGCGTCTCTATCTAACGCCCGCAGGTCCGACTCTAATTGCCCGATTGAGTCCGCCAGCTCCTGCTGAAGCATCGCGGCATCAATGGAACCCTGAAACCCAAGCAAAATGGGGAAAGCGAGAAGTTGGGCTGAAACCAACGGACACCCCGCACAAGAATAACTAACCACAAACATCGATGGTAGGAGGACGCAAATGTTTTCACCAACGAAACCTCCCCCTCTTGCTCAAGTGAACTTCTCTCGTCACCCCAGCATATTTTTTTCTCCCTCTTTTACTTTCACTTCTTCTTTCACATCCACTTCAGAAACAAACAGACATACAGACACTCACGCGCATGCAACTAAAAGTTACGGATGTAGTCGGAGCTCTCGCAGGCCTTGTACTCACTCACCAGGCTCTCCAGAACCTCCCTAGAGTGTTTAAATTCGTCGAGGTTCTCCTTCATCGGGCCGTAGCGTTTATACTGCTCCAGGAAGACGCCACGGTTAAACAGCAGGTCAAACTGCTTCAGCGTTCGCTGAAAGAGAGAATTTATGCTGGTGTGGTTTGCCATCACGAGCCCGCTCACACGATGCCGTGTGTCTAAGTAAGGCGACTTCCTTGACAGAATCACCTGAATAGACGCCGGTCCCCACGGGATGAAGTTCGGCGAACGCTCACGGATACGCTCGAGGGAACGATGCACCTGGGCCGGGTCGACATCGCCCTGAATGAGGTTTAGCAAGGAGATGTAGCAACCACTTTTCATGGAGGTTGAAACCATCATGTTCTTGGGCATCAACAGCCGTCGCATGACGTCGTGCACGGAGGTCTTTTGCACAGAGGACTGAATGTTCGAGGTGTCCAGCGTGGTGGGTGTGTATCCGGTGCATATAAAGTGACAACGTGGGGTGGGAATCAACGAAGCCAGCATACTCATAAGGTCGTTATTCATGTACCCTGGGTAACGTAACGTTGCAGTAGAGGCTGCCATAACGGTGCTCACTAGGCCGTTCATCTGTTCCACTGTGGGTGAAGAAATGTGTAGGTTGTCTGTGGCGATGCGATTGAGGGCCGTGTTATCGAGAACAACGACACAATCGGCATGCAACGTTAGGCGTTTAATTGCTAACAAACTGTTATACGGCTGGACAATGACGTCGCTGTCGCCACCACGCGACTGATTTGGGAAAACACTATACGTCTGAATGAGTTTCTTTGGAAACCGGTCGTTGAGGTGCTCAAGCAGATAACTTCCCATGCCACTGCCCGTACCACCGGCAATGCTGTGCGTCAGCACAAAGCCCTCCAGGCTGTCGCTATTCTCAGCCTCACGTTCAATCATGTCAAAGAGCGTCTCCTGCACGGTGTCACCCAACTCATACCCATGTGCCCAGTTATTCCCGGCACCACCTCCCTCCGCGTGGATGTAAACATTCTCCGGGTTAAACAAACGATGCATGCTGCCGCGTTGAATGGCATTAATCACACGCGGCTCCAAGTCAATAAGAAGTGCACGAGGAATATAGTGGTCGTCGTCAGCCTGGTAAAAGAAGACGTCTTTGCGGTCATCGCCGGCGCTTGCAAAGGGCTCCACGATACCATCATGGCGAATACCATGCTCGGCGCACAGCAGCCGCCAAAACTCAGATCCGACTTGGTTGCCGCACTGTCCTGCCTGAAGCGTAATAATTTCCCGGGGCATTCTATATCCTGCCTTCCCACGGCTCAACTTCTCTCTTTATTGAGCCACTCTATGTGTGGGTTCCCTGCAATCGTTTTTTTTTGTTTGGTTTTTTGTTTTTTTTTGTTTCTGGGTTTTCCACCGCCTTTTCCTTCTACTCGCAGAAGCACGCGACCACGCCTCCCTCACACCCACACTGAGACAGAAGGGCAAACAAAAAAAAAAAAGATGAAAATACAGAGGCAAGCATGCAAGGACTAGCCCAGAAAACCACGCTAAAACAACACCGACACACACACACACACAGTAACGAACAATGTCGTCAATGTAGGACTTCTTCACTTGAATCTTAAAGTATAGGTCACTCTGCACGTGACTCAGACGAAGGTGTCTGAAGGTAGACAAAGGGTTTACCGTGCTTTTCCTTCGCGGCTTTCAACTGCCCCTTCCACTCCTCTTTGAGCAAGTGTAAATAAGTAATGTCGGCGTCTTCCCTAAACTTCCTTAGGAGTCTGCGGGCCTCTAACCGGTCTTTTCGCACCATGCCCTGCGCCTCTTCCAGCACAGCCACTTGCTCCATGCAAGACGCAATGTCTGCTATAAGACGGGTGGCGACGTAGTTCAACTCTGCATTCGCGTTTGCAAACGTCGCATCGGAAGAGGAAAAATCATTTTTATGCCTCTCAGCAACGCGCCTTCGAGCGCTCTCCTTAAATAAGGCACCAAGCTTCGCGCCACCGCAAGTGGTGTGCTGGTAAACACTAAACAGTTCCGCCTCTATCACGGAAAAATCTTCCTCCACCTGAGAAAGCGACAGCCCGGAGACCACCTCAACCAGCGATGGCCACGCCCAAGACCCAGGTAACGAAGGTGGAGGTTGAGAAACCGTCTGTGAAGCAAAACTTCCTTTTCCTAGCCTCTCAGATACACGCTTCAAAACAGCCCCATATAAGAGGGATTTTACTTCCTCCCATACTTCACTGTTAATGCAGGCTGGCGGAGCATCCTTGTCTTGAAGGGGCACCTCATTTCCTTGACTTCCATCATCTGCAAGTCCAGCAACAATTCGCAATAGTGGTAGCAACTGCTTCCCTTTGCCGACATCATTCTTACTTTCGTTGGGGCACGGGACCACGTACGCTTCAAAAAGGATACGCACCTCTTCCCTCGCCCTAATTACACCACTTAACTCATCACCACTAAACTGCAAAAGCGAATGCTCAGCATCGTGGACGAAGCCTATTGCCTCTAACCACTCAATAAACTGAAATAGAAAGAAGGATGGGGCGACATGGCGCTCCCACATCACTGAAGCCATATTGATTCGTCTGTACTTCGCCGCTGAGGGGCACGCAATAATATTTGTGAAGATAGTGTCTAAGATTTCAAGGGTCTTTCTTCGACACTCGACTGAGGCCTGACGGTGCAGAAGACGAAGCAAGCAAAGCGGCCTATTCATCATTTATATGCTGCCTTCATGAGTTTTTTCCCCCGATGTTAAATAGCAACGTCAGTGACTAACTAACAACAATAAAACAAAATAAAGGAAAATAAAAGCAAGACAGATGTATATTGCAACTGGATACAGGAAAAATCGGGGTTAATAATAATAATAAAACAAACGAACAAACAAAGATCTGTGTCTCGCACTAGAAGCACACTTGAATGCAAATTCAGACATCAAGACGACACATGTAGCAAGATTTTCATTATCACTATTTCACACATTCTCTTTTTTAACATCATCATTCTTTTCCCCAGCAGAAAGACACTCTTCTAAACTCTGCCGACGCTCATGTATTCTTGCTGTAAAAAACTGATATGGATCAGCGCATTCCTTCCTCAGTTTTCCACTGCTCAACGCATACCGCGAAAAGGTCTGTTTTTCGCCAGGTGCCAATAAAGGAGCTGAATGCAAAGACTGTGAGAATAGTTTCTCCACCTCAATAATTGGTCTTCCAATATCATGTTTCCAGCTAGGAAAGGAAAAGAAGATTTCCTCTGAACCACAGTTTTCCACAGAAGCCTCTGAACTACGATGTTTTTTTGGCCCGTGTGCCTCTTCCCCTAAATGTCCACGTTTTCGACGAACTGGCCGTTTTGCACCAACTGGCTTCGCGCGTTCTATACGTTCGTAGAAGCCATAGAAGTATATTTTATCCTCAACAAGACGCTGTAGTGTTTCTTTACAACTTTCCTCCGATTTATCACGTGGTCCACTCTGGGCCACCAGGGGTTTCAAAAGCCAGGAACGGATCCGTTGTAGGCTTTTGTCGTCCGTCGACGCGCAAACGCCTTTGTCACCATGCTCACCAGGAAAGGCTAGAGGCCCAGTGGCCAATGCAGCACTCGTGTTTTCTTCGTTTTTAGGCCCAAGAGAGAGATCATTACAAACGTTTTCTGATTTGCCGGTGGCTGAATCCTCTTCCATTCCATCAACCAACTGGCACTCCGTATTCCGAGCTTCATTTGTCTCGTGCACTTCTTTTAGGGGAGTTTGGTCTACCCAATGGGGAGGCGTGACATTCACATTCAAGCAAACCATTGTATCAACAGAAGGTAGCGCCACATCGACTGCAAACTTCGGTTCGACAGAAGGATGCTTCATATTGCCAGCCGCTAAACCCCTTATTGCAGCGTCAGCCGTGTTCATTTGATTTGACACATCACACATCTGTCAATCCTAGAACCGAAGGAGGAAAAAAAAAAAAGTATGTGCCGTCTATAAGAAAAGATAGACACAATCCAAAAAAAAAGATTTGGAAAAAGCGAACGAATAAAAAAAACGGCCTCAAGCATGTATTTTTATTTGCTTGTTTCGCGTAAAAACAAAACAAAACAAAAAGTCTTTATCAACACACATTCCTCCAATGCCAATGCATCAAAAAAAAGTACAAACCAAACCAAAGCAATATACATTCAGATACTACTCATTCCCTGTCATTCATGAAAGAGCCACAAAAGACTGTGGAAGCCACTCACTACATAAAAGCATATTCAGGTCTTTTTGTACTTCCAACTGCCGCATTGTCAAGGCTTCTTCGCAGTTTGCTTCAGCTTGACATCTAGTTCTCTCAAAAACGAGGTCGGCATTATCATCCCCCCTGCACAATAGAAGTGTGACAACGGTCTTGTGTCCACAACGAGCGGCCAGATCCATCGCCGTATTTCCCCTAAAATCTGTCAAGCTAAGAATGGAACCAACCTTCCTAATGAGAAAATCAACCATGTTGGCGTCTCCTCGAATGGCGGCAAGCATTAAAGGTGTGCGTCCCGTGTATGAATGGGGAAGATCGACGAGTGCTCTGGAACCAGGTCTAAATTGCCGACTGCTTGAGCATGAAAAGCCCAAACTATTTGAATTTACACATGTGCCTCCAGTACGGGATGGAAGAAAAAGTAATATTTCCAACATTTTTACATCGGAACACCATGCTGCGTGATGAAATACATTGAATTGAAACATGTCGCGAGGATACATTGAAGCCCCACGACCAAGCAACAACTCGACAATAGAGTGTTTTCGAAGAGCTACGGCCCACATAAGCAAAGTCATGCGCCTTTCTGTATCAACGTAATTAACGTTTTGTGGAGTGAGAATTCCGGTAAGTAACTCAACATTATCGTTTTCCACCGCCAAAAGAAGAAGCTCAATCCGGCTAGACATTCCTTTCTAGTATGAGCAAAAGTCAAAAATAAAGACAAGGATGAGAGAAAAGTATCTGCAACTTTTAGCCAAATTGGTGTTGAGGGAAAGAGAAGCAAATACAGTCCAATTCACCTCCGTTTAATTCAATAATTTAAGAGTAACTTAAAACAAAATTTCAGCTTCCTTACCAATAAGAGATCTATCATCAATTAAAAGAAAATAAAGAAAAAAACTAGATATCATGCCCGGTTGATAATCTAAAAAAAAGAGACAAAAAAAAGCACACAAGGCAAATAGATAAAAAAATAGGAATAAAGAGAGAATCTATGGATAAAACTTGCGCGCTTTTAAAATTATTCCTCAGTAAAAAGCTTCTGAGAAACTGGATCTATGATTAAATGCTCATTTGCATTGGCATTTCTAATTGATGATGCATTTCCAGCAAACCTCTCGGTTGATACACCTGGGGACGCCTCCTCAACTTCGGCACTGGTAGAAGAAAAGGGAGCAGTAGTGTTTGAAGAAAGGCTGTGTCGAAAATTCCCGGTATCTCCAAGCTTTTTTTCCCCTTGACTACCTCTAAGAAGGGTCACCGGTCGAGGAACCGTCACAGGTGTCCGTAATCGACTCAAGCCCGAATGCAAAACAGGAACATTCGAACCTTGAGCTGCAGAGGCAGGGGCCGCAAAAATAGAACTCCATGGATATACAGATGGTTGCAAGACATTACCACTCTGTATGATGGGGCTTTCTTGCGAGTTAGGAAAAATCACAACCTGGGCTGGATCATAAGGTAACTCCGGAGGCGGATTCCACGAAGGAGTGCTGTATCCAGGATGAATCTGACAACCCACCTCCAAAGGCGCAATACTTTGTATGCTGCTCGGCGAACTACCAACACGAGCTGGTGTAACCGTGTTAAAGGAGAGACGCTGAGACACTTCCTGACCAAATAATGCTTCTGGTTTTTGAGGGGTAAAATCTTGCTGTTCATGTGCAGAAGGTGCAAGGTATATTTTAATACCTGCATCCAGCGGAGATACATAATTCCCTCTTATGAGTGAAGAAGCCGATGGAGGTACCACATTGGTTACTGGCTCGTAACAATCTTCACTGCGAAGGATGATTTTCAAACTTTCTTCCACGGGAAGTCTTTTTGGAACGTCGGGGGAATTTCGTGCCTCACGTATTTTTCCTTCTGAAAGACGTACACGATTTTCTTTTGCTTCCTGTATGAAAAGTGGGCTCACCCACTGAAGCCTTTGCTCTTCCACAACAGCTTCCAATGAATTTGGAGGTGCATCTTCACCTTCTATAAAGACATTGTCGAACATGTGCAGCGCCCGACGCCACTTTCGCAGCGAAACATCCCATGTACGCTTGCTGCCTTTATTCACATCAGGCGGTGAAAGTGGAATAATGCCACCACTTTTTAACAAAGGGTCGCTCTGGACCAATTTTATCATGTTACGGTATCCTTCGGTTACAAGACCATATGAGATTTGTTTTTCGCGTTGTGCATTCCGCCTTTCCATTTCGGGAGAATTCTGAAAAGGTCGACGGCCTGCGAAATGTTTGCTCGTTTTTTTTTGGTTGGAGCATGTACTCTCAATATGAACGCTTCTTTCAGAGACCAATGTTGGCCTTACGGGAGTTTGCATACCGGCATTAAGGTTCATAATTTCGTCCACTCAGGGAAAGCAGTTCACTTCTACGGTTGCCTGAATTTAAACGCAAAAGGAGTTCAAAAGAGAAGAGGATGATGTTTGTCCTTTGATGGCCATCAGAAGGCAAGAACGAAAAAAAGAAGGAGATAAATACAGTTGATAGAAAAAAAAAATTCACTTGGGGAAAAGAAGAGAAGAGGGTAAAGGCGGCCCCACGCAGAGACACAAAAGGTCGCCCGGTTTCATTTTGCTCTGACGCGTCTAAACATATAGGTTGCCTTACATGCCACCGAAGAAACGAAGATGACGATGCTGTCCCGCCACCGCCGCGCGCACAGACGACCGGAAGGGAGGAAAAAAGACAAAGCCGCAGACCGGGCTCCAGACAAAAGAAGCACGGAAACCGACAAGGCGCCTCAAACACCTCGCGCACACCCGGCAAGAAAGAAACAGTCCAAAAAAAAAAACCAACCTACCGCCTCTTCCCCCCGCGATCCCGCGGCAAGGGCCTGCGCGGAGGCCGGGAAGCAGCAGGGCGCAATAAAATAATAAAAAAAAAAAAACGGCGGGCGGGGCCGGCGCCCGGGAACGAGGGATTATGAAAGAAAATCTCCACCCGGGCGCCCGCCCCGTCCGCCATTACTTTTCTTTATGCGGCGCACCCGTCTTTTTGGACCGAGTGGTTCGCGCGGGCGGGGGTCCCCGTATCCGGGCAGCGCCTTGCGTTCGTGTCGGGCCGACTCCGTTACCTATGTTATTCTGCCTTTGGGTGGAGGGGTGGCTTCGCACTTTTTGTGTTTCCTTTTTTAAATTTTATCTCGCAGGAGTGCGCCGTCGTCGCGCCATCTTTCTTGAAATAATGATAATAAAAACGAGAAACAATTTTCAATGAATTTCTCTTCTGTGTTTTCCTCCCTTATTACAAGGAATTTTTTTTTCTGTTGTTTGAAAGGGAATAGAGAAAGAAGGAGTACAATGCAGCGCACACAACTTATACGCAAATTAATCTCTCGTGTTGGTGCGCTTGGCGTCCTTTCCACGCGATGCCGGACTCTTCCTTTGGCAACGAAGCCTTATCTATCGGGCGTTTCTGTTCCCCTTGCTATCTCGGCGCGGTTTCACAGTGAGGGTCAAGGAGGAGGTGACGAGGCGGCCCGAGCAGGCCAATACCTTCTCAACAAGGACGATGTTTTGACCCGTGTATTGGAGGTAGTGAAAAACTTCGAAAAGGTCGATGCATCCAAGGTGACTCCGGAGTCCCACTTTGTTAATGACCTCGGACTAAACTCCTTGGATGTTGTTGAGGTGGTTTTCGCTATCGAGCAGGAATTTATTCTAGATATTCCTGACCATGATGCTGAGAAGATTCAATCCGTTCCTGATGCAGTCGAGTATATTTCTCAAAATCCAATGGCCAAGTAGGCAATCTAATAGCATCTCGTAGCGGACTGTGTGTAGTAGCCTTGGGGAACTGTTTAACTACTAAAATCGTTATGAGAAGTTGGTTGTCTGGTCGTTTTATTTTTAGGAGGAGCTAACAAACACTCCGACACAAAAACGAAAACAAAAGAAAAAGGAAAAAAAAAAGGTTATCTTTGACCCGTTTCACTTTTCATAACGCACTTCTCTTACAGGCTGAAAACAACAACAACAAGAGACGAAGGGAAAGGGGAGAGAAAGAGAGGAGGAATCGGCGATTCGGCAAAATTGTATTTCTGAGGGAAAATCGATAGAAATAAATATATTGGTCTTTCCATCGCTAGAATTTTTTTCTCCCCTTGAACTTTTTCAGTGAATCATGAGTTTCTCTTAATTTTTCCCCTTAACAATGGAATATATCTTTTTTTTTTGAGTCTTTGTTGTTGTTGTTGTTGTTTTTCCGCTCCACACTTCGTCACACTAGCAGAACAATTTTAGATAGATTATTGAAGATACAATGGCCGCACTGTGATAATGTTGACCGATGCCTTTGGAATGAGGGCTTCCGTGAGTGGACGAGACACATGAAGAAAGAAAAAGACACGGCACATTTTGGCGTATCCGAATTTTTTTTTGCCCATATTCCTTTCTTCGTGAGTGGGCCATAAACTTTTGAAATACTCAAGAAAAAAGAGTGAATTGTCATCCTGTTTTTTTTTGAGAGTATGTGAGACGTCTCGGGGAGTACGCAGGGTTTTATTGTTTTATTGGCTACATATTTTAAAATTTACACTTTTCCCATCCAGAGTGAAAATGCCCAACTACATTTTGGCCTATGATATTGCCGATTTCAACTAAAGGCTGCTGTGGCGCCCGGAACGTAGTTGAATATGCGCTTCTGATATGTGTTTCCCCCTCCCCCATGGGAATTGATAAGCTGAGTATGCAAGGTTGAACTGGGTTATTTGGACAATTTGTTATGCTCAAGAAGTATTATTTTTATTTTATGTTGTTTTTTGTTGTTGTTCTTTCTCCCCCTTTCCATTTATCTGGAACCAAAAACTGAAATGAATATTCGGGGTAGGCTGATCCGTAGTTTAAGAGCCATATTTACAGCCTTTTGAATAGCGCGAAGGCATACATATACTTACACACATATTTATATATATTGTATCAATATATATTTTTGAGTTATGTTGGGGGTGGGTGCCCCTCAAAATTCGAGCAGAACTCATCTTGTTGCTCATGCATTAACTGAAAATGTTTCAGGTAATCCGTTATCTCCTTTCAGATTCTCTGAGAGAGGGAGCGGGGATTGTGAACCGAGCCATATTAATCAGGGTCAAACACGAGAGGATCCGTTTTCCAGTGAGGAGCTAGGGCATTCTTCACTATCAAGTGAAGAGGTTCATGCCTTGCCTGCCACGTTACTTATGCGTAGTGCAAACAGATGTGTGGGAAACGTCTCCCAGGTCGAGATTGAAACGGTAGCTAATGAAGATTCGGATCCCGACTCGGATTCGTCGATTGAAAATAGTGTGGAGTATGCTCCTCTTGGGTTTTCCATTGTTGCGGGCGTTCCAGCAAAGGCGCAATATAAACCCAAGGGAGTAGCTCGTTCTATCGACGAATCCGAAGAAAGCGATAGAGAGTTGAGCTTTTCAGACGCGCCTCTTGTTGTAACGCTTCAAGATAATCGAAGCCGGGCATTGGTTCAACGTCGCCAGGAAGAAAGCATTGAGGCGGTTGAATCCGAACCTGAGGTCGAGCCAACCGAGGATGACGGAAAAGAAGAACAACTCAACGCGATTGTTATTAGCAATTTAGTGAAACGCTTGAGGGACCCCAATGCTCAAGTGACTACGAGAGACTTTGAAAATCTTGAATGGGATGATCCAAATTTTGAAGACGAGCTGAAAACATTAAAACAAGTGGCAACTTATATTGAAGTAAAAGAGACCAGGTTGAAGATGGCCAAGGACAACACCCTGGAAACTTCATCGGTTATAAATCAAAAGATAGAAGATGCCGTTATGACGCTTCCAGAGATTACAGTTGTGAGAGTCAAGGACCAGGCTGTGGAGCAAGCGAGAACTTATGCCTTGCCGAATAAAGTTGGAAAAGAAACAATGACACCAGCATACCCAAATAAACCCCTTTTGGGAGCCAACTCTGCAAAGGTTATTATGGTTGGTAGCAATGGTAAGGTTCAAGTACTGACCAAAGAGGCTTACTTGGGTTCTCGTGCTGCCAGAAAGACGAAGATGACTGAAAGTATGTTGCTGACGCTAGACGACAGTGCGGCGGCAATGGCTTCCAAAGAGGCTTACTTGGGTTCTCGTGCTGCCAGAAAGACGAGGATGACTGAAAGTATGTTGCTGACGCTAGGCGACAGTGCGGCGGCAATGGCTTCCAAAGAGGCTTGTGTAGGCTCTCGCGACGTGGAGAAAAAGAAAAGGGTGGATCAATTATTATCTTCTCAAACTAACATTCCCCTTACAAAGGAGGCCACCTTTGGTGAAGAGGAGAAACCGATGCGTAGAAAGCGTAAGGGGAATTTTTGCCATCAGTCAGTTGTTATCAGCGAGGTTCCGGATGTGTGCAATGATGAAATTGTTGAGACAGAGTACATGAATACAGAGGTTTTGGCAGGTGACACGGTTGAAGAATTCAATAAGATAAGTAGATTGCCGAGGCAGAGGCAGTTGTCCTGCAGGAATCCAGGCATTTGCTCGGTAACTGAAATTGTACCTGATGCACCAGGAAGGAATCATACTGCAAAGGAGGAAACCGCTGCTCCAGAGAAAAAAACGCACGAAGTTGCAAGGCAGCGACGTCGGCGCGTTAACAAAAATCGTTCAATTACCTTTGCGGACGTTGTGGATACGGAAGAGGTAGAGGGCGTTGTTGAAGCGTTGGAGGCGCAAGCTATTTCTGAACCATGCCAGGACAAGCATTCAAAGGAATCCCGCGGAGGCAAGCGCACACGGCATCGACATTCAAGAAATGATGTTTCTCGCAGTAACATTTCTTTTTCAATTATCCCTGATGAACTTGCGGACGCCATTGTGGAAGAAGACCAAGCGACACAAGTCTCCTTAAATGCAACACGAAATTCTGGTAAATCTTTAACGGAAAAGGAGAATCCTACCATCGTGCCGCGGCGTCTCACGGAGGCAACCGGTGCTGGGGATACTGGGAAAGCGAACGATGGTAAATCAGCTAACAAGAAACGTAGGCATCGTCATGCATCGGCCTGCCACAGGTCACGTGAATTGGAGTGCTCGTTAGTTCCAGATGCGATATGGAGTGAGATAGCTGAGAGAGAGGATGCCTTGGAATTAACCAACAGAAAGTCTGTTGCTGGCGCACAGCTAGGAGAGGAACGCTCCTCAGGCCTTCATCGCGGCGCAACCGACCCTACTTTACGATCCTTGGCGCTTGGGGGTTCTGCTAGGCGTCGGAATTCTTTCACCGGGGCACACAACAAGTTGAATACGTCTTCCAACTTTGCCGTTTTGCCGGAACCGGAGGCAGGTGAGGCTCCAGATGGCGGCATGGGCCCCAGAAGAGAGGCCAAGGCAACGAACGACGGGGAATCCGCACCGAGTGCGAAACGCAAGACCCACAAACCGCGTCGTGCGCGAAAGAACAACCCCAATCGCTCTTCGACAAGTTTCGTTCTTGTGGACGAAGAGGAAGTCGTCGAGATGAAAGAAAAGGTGGACGAGAACCTCGATACCTCCGTTTCCAAGAGAAACGTGGCCAAGGCGGGAGCAACGCGGACGGCATTGCCCAGACGTCGGGAGCGGAGACGCAAGTCTGCAGGCGGCAGCATGGTTTCCATTGAAATTTCAGGCTTGGAGACCATGGAAGATACTCTCGACAGTACACTTAACAACACCGTGAAAGTGTCGAGAGTTAAGTGACAAGAAAGAAGTGCTTGGCTAGTTCACCCGTACTTGAACAACAATAACAAAAACCAGTCGTTTTCCTTCTTGCACAAGGGGCCACCCAAGCTCTTAGCTATGCCGATTGCCCAGTGTTGGCGGTTCCTCCACACTGAGGCACGACGCAAGAAGAAGCCTCTCCTATCCATGCCAATAAGACAGCAAAAAAAAAAACAACAGTCAACCAAACTAATAAAAAAAAGATGCGGACGGAAATTGGAGACGAAGATGAAGTGCATTTTAATTTTTGTATTGACCCACCACTAGTACGGAAGAGTAAAGAGCAAGAAGCTCTTTCCGGTGGTAAATGCGGTGGTGCACCTTTATTCACCGCAGTTTAACTTTTCACTTCCGTTCCCATTGGCAGTCCGGACGTTGCTATATTCGTGTGTCTCTGAAAGAAAGAGGTGAGTGTGTGAGTAAACGAAGGAATTCCAAAGGCAACTGTCTTGCACAACCGCTTACTCGGTTTGTTTCCCCGACTCCCCCCATTTATGTATTGACATCTTTTGCCTCGACACAATTTTTTTTTTTTGTCTTCCGTGCGTGTGTGTGTGTGTTTGCCTTTGTGCTTTATTCTCCTCTTCCTCCTCCATTTCTTTCCCTCGCTTCACCCCGGGGATGGACACCCGGAGTTCATGTTAGCTACCACGCGGAAAGTGACTGCCTGCTGCGAAGTCCGACGGAGCTTTTCCAGCCAAAAGGCAAGCAGCAAACGGGGGAAAAAAAGTTTTTTCTCAGAGCGTAAAAGTTGCTGTGGCGCGAGTGGCACCGTGTCAAGTTTCGGTGAGAAGGGCGGGCGCGTGGGCGGTACGACGGTTGTTGACCTAAAGATGGGCAGACACGCACATGCCTCTGTGTCTGAAGCTCTGTTTTTTTTTTTTTTCTTGGGTGTATTCCTATTCTTTCCACTTGCCCTCCCTCTCCCTCCCTCCCTCCCTCCCTCCCTCCCTCGTGCCCTCTTTGGCTGTCGTTGTCCATAAGCGTGCGAAAAAAATGTGCGAGCGTGTGCGTCTACGCAGGAGATGTTGGCGCCCCTGGTTTAACTCCCCTCTTTCTTTGTGTATAACGCGATGCTTGTTTTCAGCGAATACTGCGCGGGAGGGCCGCGCGAGTGCAGCTGGTTTTCTTTCCCTCCCTTTCTAATGCCTCTTCACACGGAGGCGATTCCGGCGGTTGGGGGGCCCTAAAGGCCGCCACTGCGTGAGTTTCCCACGCGAGCCCAGTGATCCTGGCGCCTGTCTTTTGAATTTTCTTCGTTGTGTGGGGGCACTTGGTGACGCTTCACTTGCCTAGGGAATGCCGGGCACACTGTACCCAACCGCGATCTTTCTTTCTTGTCCTTTGTGTGCGGAAGGCAGAAGACCTCATCGAGACGCAATACATTTATGTGTGTACGTATTCCCTGCGTTACGAGAGGTTTTCTCGTTTTCTTGCTTGTACTGAAGCTCTACAACGTGTTGTTTCGCACCTGCCGTGCTAGCGGCGGTATTATTCGTTGTGACGGGGTGTGCTGTGGCGACGTTGGCGGCATACGACGCGGGCCGCGTGACTGGGAACGGCTACGGCGGCGCTGCGCGCCCACACGCACGCACAGACACGCATGCGCAACATAAGAAGAAGAAATTGACGTTTCGTTTTGTGTTCGGCGTTTACGCACAAATGCGCATTTATTACTTTTATGTCATTATTATTTTTTTGGTGTGTTGGTTTTTTTTTTTTTTTGGCGTCTGCTTGTCGTGTCCTGCGGCGAGGGAGCGGTACGGGCGGGATGTGCCGGGCTGCAACGGGCTTGGAGGGAGTTCACTGTGGCGGTGAGAGCCGATGATGCAGGCGGTCGCCGAAACACTCCTGCCTTCGCTTTCTTCCTTTTTTTCTCTGGCTGCGTTGCCGCTGCGTGGGGGTGTAGGGCGAAAAGTTCATTTGCATTCTTGTCCCATGGATGGATCTGTAGTATTGGCCGCGGAGTCCTCGCCGTCGACTGACGCGCGCGACATCCTCATCCTAGTGGGCCAGCGGAGCGTCGCGGGAGGAGGTGGCGGGCGCCGGGAGCAGACCCGCTGCATTGTCTTTGATGCGATCCCGTGCGCCGACATGGAGGTGATCATGGAGCAGGTTGAGTGCTTGGAGCAGGTGCTCCCATGCGGCATCTGCGTTCTGGGCGTCTCGCTCCCAGGCGATGGCGCGAGGGAGATTGTGGGTCTACGCCGCTTTCTCAAGGATCACGCGCAGGTCTCTGCTCTGTTTGCTGCGACCCACGATGGGGCGGGGAAGGTGCAGTGCCAACTCCTGCATTCAGGAAAGACGCTGACGGTCACCACACTTGAAACGAGGCCCGTGTTTGCCACAATGGCGTGCTACTTTAATTCTCCCTTGGGCCTGTTTCCGTTTATCGTCCGCTCCAATGGCGCAAATTTGAACCATAGCGTCGCTGTGGACGTGACGAGCACGACGGTGCTGGAGCGCAACGGGATCTGGGACTCGGTGGATGGTCTTTACGCGGTACAGCTTGGCGGCAAAGAGGGCAAAGAGGAGGAAATGATGTGCGTGCATGTGACGTTTGCCCCGCTTTTTTCGTGTGGCCGAGACGTGTACCGCGCCATATGTTCACTTTTGCCGAAGGTCGCGCAAAAGCCAGGAGGTGCGCTGGTGCGGGTGGAGTCGCAGCGGTACCCTGCGCTGCTCTATCAGTGGATCTTTACGCCTGCGAAGAAGGGCACAACCACCCTCTCCATGGAACAGTGGAACGAGCTGCGGGAGCTGATTGAGGACGGCGTGGGGGAGGAGGTGCAGCCATCGCAAGTAGTGACGGAAACATTTCTGGGGTCGCCGCCAGCTCCTGTAGAAGCCGCAAAGACGTGGAAGACGGACGCGGCGAAGAAGCCGGAGGAAGGCGTGCCCGCAAAGAACTCCGCCCAGCTTGCGGGGGGCGGAGTCAGCTGCTGAGGTACCTACCCCCTCTCTTGGTTGTGTGCTGTGCCCTTTTTTGGGTCTTACTCTGGTCGAAGTGACGCGCAGGAAGCCAAGTTCACAAGCAAAACAAGGACATCTCAGTGTGCGTGTTTGTGTTGGCACTTTTCCTGCCATTCGAGGGGCATCACTGCGTTGCAACGATTGTCTGCCGTTTCACCTCCCCCTTAATTGTTGTTTTTTTGTTGTTGTTGTTGTTTATTCAGCTTTCTTTTCTTATGTAGTTGTCCGTTACGGACACGTTTGACAGATCAGAGGTAGAATGCTTGGTCCATGCTTGTGTTTATTGCTTGCGTGCTTTCCCCCCCTCTCCCTTTCTCGCTGCCGTCACCGCGTCAACTCGTTTCGTTTCAGAAGATAAAAAAATGAAAGATGAATAAACGCGTGCTCTTTGTAACTGCTGTCTTTTTTTTCCTCCTTCTATTTTTTCCTTCTTATTCTTCTTCTTGCTCTTCTTCCGCCGCTGTGTCTTGAATCATGCCGTCTGCAGCCGCTTTCCGTGTGATTGACAGGAGGCGAGAGGGAGGGGGGGAGCGAGCGACAAGGAGACGGGGCGGGGCAAGTAGTGGGTGTCTGGCGCGGCTCGAGCGATGGGAATTCTGGGCCTTTCGAAGCTGCTGTACGACCGGTCGCCCAGCGCCATCCGTGAGCATGAGCTAAAGAGCTACTTTGGTCGTCGCATTGCCATTGACGCCTCCATGACGATCTACCAATTCCTCATTGCGATGAAGGGCTTTCAGGATGGGCAGGGGGTGGAGCTAACGAATGAGGCGGGGGAGGTCACCTCACACTTGAACGGCCTCTTTACCCGCACGCTGCGGATGGTGGACGAGGGTCTGAGGCCCATCTACGTTTTTGACGGTAAGCCGCCGACGCTGAAGGCGTCGGAGCTGCAGGAGCGGCGGCAGAGAGCTGAGGAGGCGCAGCAGATGTTTGAAACGGCCAAGGAGGAAGGCAACGACGAATTGATGGAGAAGATGAGCAAGCGAACGGTGCGGGTGTCGAAGGATCAGATGGAGGAGGCAAAGAAGCTATTGCACCTTATGGGCATTCCCGTTGTTCAGGCGCCATCGGAGGCTGAGGCGCAGTGTGCGGAGCTGGTGAAAAAGCACAAGGCCTGGGCTGTTGCGACGGAGGACATGGACGCCCTCACGTTTGGGGCGCCAGTGTTGCTACGGCACTTGACGTACAGCGAGGCAAAGAAGCGGCCCATCGCGGAGTTTCACCTGGATGAAGTTTTGAGTATGACCGGGTTGACCATGCCCCAGTTTATTGACCTCTGCATCTTGCTTGGTTGTGACTACGTGCCCAAGATTTCCGGCATCGGCCCGCAGAAGGCGTGGGAGGGCATCAAGAAGCACGGCGACATTGAAACGCTTCTGCAGTCGCTCGACGCCGCGCGGCACAAGGTCCCGGACGGGTTTCACTTCGAGGAGGCGCGGCAGTTCTTCCTGGCGCCTGAGGTGACCCCTGGGGAGGAGGTCGAGGTTCAGTTTCGGGAGCCGGACGAGGAGGGGCTCATAAAGTTCCTGGTGGAGGAGAAGCTCTTCAATAGAGAGCGGGTGGTGAAGGGAATTCAGCGGCTCCGCAGCGCATTGACGCGAAAGACGCAAGGCCGCCTGGACCAGTTCTTCACCATCAAGAAACCGGCTCCGAAGCCCAACACCGGTGGCGCAGCGGCCGGTGTGAAGCGGGGCCGCAGCGCCATCGCGTTGTCGGGGACACTGCAGCAGAAAGGAAGCGGTGGGCATAAAAAGGTGGTTAAGAAATAAAGTTTCGATTCCACTGTTTTTTTTTTTCGTTTATGTTTGCTCGCGACAGAGTTTGCTAACGCATCCATAGAAAGATTTTGGGCAGGGACCGCGGGTCATCAGGAAGAAGGAGGAGAAGGAGCGAAGTATGACATTGGAGAGGGGGGCCTGAGGGAGTGCGTGCGTGTGTGTGCGTGTTTGTCTCTGGATTGGCGTTGAGGCCGATTTCCCTCTCTCTCTCTCTCCATCCTCTTCGCTTCGTCGTCGCGGCTTTACATTCGCATTTTGCCTCTACGCGCGTGCTCTGAACTACTGGAACGAATAATAAAAAAAAGGTGTCTGTGTGTGTGTGTTAGTGATGTCGGGGGCTCTTGGGCGCGGATCGTACCGCTCGGTCGTGGCGGGGACGCGTAATGCGCCAAGGCGCATGACGTTCTACCCCTGTGCGTTCGAGCTGCTGCAGCTCCACAAGGCGCACAGGGAGGTGATACGCCACTTCTACGTTAGGGACAAGATCTTTGACAACAAGTTTCCCGGCACGGCGCTGGCAAATGGTTTGTTCAAGTTTGTTCCCAACCGGCGTGAGGCGTACCACATGCGTGAGGTGATGGAATCCATTCGCCGCCGCTCAATACTGATGCGTCGCGTTCAGCAGCAGCAGGCGATTAATGCCAAGGTAGCAGAGGCGTTGGAAAAGGAGCACGGCAAGGCGGCAGCAGCGGCGATGCTCGACTTCACCACGCCCGATTCCGACGCCTACTTCAACCCACAGCAGTACCAAAGTGTTGCGAATGCGTGGCCAAACTACTGGCAGCACCCTGGCGCCGCACACGTAGTACCCAAACCCCGCTGGCGTCGTGTGCCGGAGCTTGGCGGCATTACACGCGTGCAGGACCCGTTGACGGAGCAGGCGAACGACTACTAGTGTCGCACGCCGTGCAGCACGCCCCTGAGGAAGGTGTTGGCGTGGAATTTGTGGACAAGGAGGTTGCGACTCACATGAGACGTTGCCACCTCCTTTTTTTTTTTTGCTTTCTTGCCTTTCTTCCTCCCCACCCATCCCCCTCACTTTTTTCTTTTGTTCTAACTCCGCGTCTGCGTGTGCCGTTTGGGGCGTGCCCCCTTCTCTTCTTCCCGTTCCTTTTTTTTCCCTATTGACGTGGGGTAGCTCTACAGGGGTCTCGCAGGAGGCGAGCGAGAGAGGGAGGAAGCGAGACGGAGCTCAGTGCATGACGGATGCGGATGACAAGCTGGCAGACTACTGGGCGTGGTGTGCGCAAAATGGCGTCGTAAGCAAAAAGCTGTTGCTGCACAGGAGCGTGCAAGGACTCATGCCGCAGTTCTCTCTTTGCCTTAATGAACCCGTGCGTGCTGGCGCGGTTGTGGCGACCGTGCCGTACCTTGTGACGCTGAACGCACAAACGATTAGGGGGGACATGAAGCCCGCCGCGGTGCCCCCTGTCCGTGCGATGTGTGCATTTCTGGCACGGCGTCGTCGGATGGATGTTGTTACCGCGCGGGCCCTCTGGCTTGCCTGCTGTTTGGCGTGCTACAGGCGGCTGCTTCTGCAGGGACACGCGTTAGGCAACGCACCTCTTTTTTCGCGCCGGCTAATGCCAGAATTACCGTCGCCCTTTACATCGGCGCATATCCAAGCCTATCCGGCCCTCGCCGCCGCCCTACCGGAGGGCGTGAATGACGGTGCCGCGGAGGAGTCGTTCCTCTCACCGCTGCGGAGACAAGTAGAGGGGCAGCTGCGTGCCACGCATGCCGCGCTGCGCTTCTATCAGCGGCGACGATCACCGCATCTGTCGCAGCAGCTTGTGCCCAGCTTTGATGAGCTGCGCATGGCGTACCGCACGGTGCTTCATCGCAGTCTCTTGTTGCCTGTGGACTGCGTCCCGTCGTCGCCGGGTGACTTGGCGGACTTGTTCAGTGAGCGCCCCGACCTCGATCTCTTGCCGACGCTTGTGCCACTTGTCGATGTTATTCGAAGCTCCGCCGCAGCACGGGGGTCGACGGAGGCCGCGGGCAGAGACGCGTGCGGGGGGCGGGATGACGGCACTGCGGCGAATTGTGCGCTGCACACCTGCACACACGCCGACTTTCTCTCCTCCGGGAGTCGGCGGCGTGTCGTTTTTGAAACCGAGCCCCTTTCCAGCCGGTGCGTGGTGGTGTGCGCCACACGAGACCTGAAAGAGGGGGAGGAGCTCCTGCTGGACTACGGCTCTGCGTGAAGGCGACACAATTGTTTAACTTTTACTTACCCACACTGCCGCATTCGCCCACGCCACTGCCTCTCACCGTAGAGGTCTAAGGGAGTGTGGTGTGCGGGCAAGTGCATGGGCGCGGATGAGTTCCCACGGCTGGGTTGCCCGCCCTGCTCTCTCCTCGCCTTCCATGCCCTGTTGCGTGTAGGCCATCCTCCTCTCTTCTGCAAGTTATTGTCGTCTGCGTCCAGCAGTGAAGCGTATCACAACGCAAGGCTTGAGCGAAGGGACGAACGACAAGGCAAACAAAACAAAACAAAACAAAAAAAAAGAAAAAGAGTGGGGACAATGGAGTCAAAGAGGCTAGATGTGAAGAAATCTGTGGACTACAAGAGCACCTCTAGGGCGAGGTTGGCCTTTCAAAGGGGGGACTTGGAAATGTCTCGGCTTGAGCACTCAAAGCCGCTTCCCCACACCGAGTTTCACAGCTCTGCCGCCACCGACTACATCAAGTCGGTTGTGTTCGGCGGCCTCGATGGCATAATGACGACCTTTGCGATTGTTGCTGCGGCCGTTGGTAGCAACAACAGTTACGCGACAATCCTTGTCTTTGGGTTTTCCAACGTCATTGCCGACGGGTTTTCAATGGGCTTTGGGGAGTACGTCTCGAGGGAGGCGGAGCGGGAGAATGCCCGGGCTGAGCGTCGCCGAGAGGAGTGGGAGGTGGAGAATGCCTTTGACCTGGAGGTAGACGAAATGGTTCAAATATATGAGGCAAAGGGCCTCTCGCACGAGGACGCCACAACAATTGTAAGCATCATTTCCAAGGACCCAAAGCTTTTTGTGGATTTCATGATGACGGAGGAGCTCGGACTGCTGTTAGACCTCGACGACGCACACAGCCCAAAGAAACAAGGCCTCGTCATGTTCATCTCTTTCCTCTTGTTCGGTGCCATCCCGCTGCTGGCGTACCTTCCCGGGAAAGGCAAAGGCGTGGATGTCGTCTTTGCGATCTCGTGCATCCTGGCGACCGTCGCCCTTCTTGTCCTTGGGTCACTGAAGGGGTACTTAACCGGCGTCGGCATCTGCTGTTCCGCCGCACTGATGGTGATTAATGGCATTATCAGCGGCCTCGTCAGCTACTTTGTCGGCATGGCGATCGAATCCCTTCTCCGTGCGGAGTTTCTTGACACAGCATAGTTTCCGTCGCGGCTTGTCCTTTTCCCCTTCTCTCTCTCTCTCTCTCCCTCCCTCCCTTTCGCTTCCCCGCCATCGACCCGGCGGCGGTGGGCGAGGGGAGCTGGCAGGTGGGCACTCGTAGAGGTGAGAGGCGAAAGCGAGCG
>NW_021704137.1:37325-53240 GCF_003719485.1 Trypanosoma conorhini | reverse complement strand
TCCGCTTGCATTCTCTCTCTCTCTCTCCCCTAAACCCCGTCTCTCTCTCTCCTCCCTCGCTCGACGCGCAGAGATGTATACAGCCGGTATCCCAGCGTTGCAGTTTTCATCGTGTCCTTTTTTTTTCTCTTCCCGCTTGTGGGCCCCCCCTTTTTTTTTCTTTGCGTGAGTGAAACTTGTGCAAGTGGTGAGTTGCGTGGTGCTTCTGCCGCGTGTAATCCGCGGTGTTTTGTATGCCAGCGGCCTGTTTGCACGGGCAGTCTGGGAAGTGAAACGTACCCTGAAACCGAAAGTAACCCGAAAAGGAAAAGAAAAAGGAATAGAAGGGGAAAAGAATGGCCGGGGCCGCGGCATTGAAACGTGATGGGGGCGACGCAAGAAACTTGGGACCAAAAAAAAATACACTGAAGGGAAAGAGGGAAAACATATATATATATATATCTATGGGTGTGTGTGTGTGTTTGTCTGTGTGTATATTTCTGCTGAAAATGAAGAACCGAGGGGGGCGAAGGAAGTAGAGAAAAATAAGGAGGCGGCCACGCGGCCGGGCGGAGGCGCAAGTGTGGGGTGCGCCGCCATCACGCAGCGGCCCCCCTCCTCCACCGTCCCTCCCCCCTTCAGTAATGTATAGAAGTGAAACAAATGCGCATCGCACTCCGCTTTTCTAGTCATACATACGTACCTAGTGGTCTGTACGTCTCCACTGGCCGTTATCCCTTTGCTTTCCCAGTTTTTTGTTTAACTTTGTTTTTTCTTTCCTTCCTCCTCTAGTTTTGCTTTGTTTTTCTACTCTTCCGTAATCGCCGTTGGAAACAACAGTGAAATGCAAAAAAAAAAACATTAATGTTTCCATGGGCTAGTAACGACGCAGGGAGTTTTTGTTCAGTAGTGCAATTGGAGTTGTGTTTTATTACGTGTTTGCTTTTTTTTTGTTGATTTCCTGACGAAGGGCACCATTTGCCTGGAGCATCGCAGTGGTCCCCCGCCTTTGCATCTTTTTTTTTTGCGGCTTTTTGTCTCCTCATGGTTTTTTTTAAGGCAGTTCTTGATGCATGCCGGAGCCTGTTCCTCGCGGCAGTATGGGGGGGGGAGGGGAGGGGGGACGTGTCGCCTGCGGTGCAGGCATGCGTCCACGACTGCCCCAATGAAGTTTTCCGTCTCCGTTCGTTGCAGGTGGCGGGAACTATGAGTGGACCAGTGCAGAAATGAAACCGAGAGGGCGGGGGATCATGTCTCTACACACGGTGCAGTTTACATCTATTTGCGTGGCGGACAACAATGACTGACGGCACGTATGTGCACCCTGTGGTGGGTGATGCCCGTACTCGCCTTTCAGGCAACGCCGCTGGGGGAATATCACTCTGGCGTTTCGGGACGTTTTCCCGGCTCTCTTCATACGCGTGTGTGGGTGTGTACAGCCACGGATGAAGTTTGAAGCGTTTTCCCGTCGTGTATTCATTTCGTCTCTCCCTCGTTTTTGTTCCTCTCTTTTCCTGTTTTGCTTTTTTGCATGGCCGCCGCAGCAGAGCGAGAACCACGCATAAGTGCAGCTGCTTCTCTAGCATTGCGCACAGCGACCCTCAGCAAGGCCTGGGAGCGGGACTGACACACTAGAAGGAAGCCGAAAGGGGGAGGAGGTAAAAAAAAATAAGCGGAAGACTTGAGGAGGCGGCTACTGTCCCTCACTGACGCACCCCCCCCCCATCATCATCATTTGGCGAGGAGTTGATCCGAAGATCAAAATACTTATTAAAAAAAAAAAGGTAAAGCGGCGCTGCACGGGCTCTTTGTCTATCGTTAGTGTCCGTAGCTTTGCTTTTTTTTTCTTTGCGTTGAACGTACCAGCCCTTGGAGTGAGCAGAGGGGTCCTTTCCGCGGTGTGCGTGTGCGTGTGCGTGTGCGTGTGTGGGTCCTTGCGAGCTTGTATACGGCCATCAAGGGTGCAGCTTCGTAGCAAATGTGCGCCGCGTTTCTCATCTCCGCCTCCTACGATAAACAAATACGCTTTTGGGATGGCGCCTCTGGTCGCACAGTGCGTTGCTTCTCCTTTCAGGACTCGCAGGTGAATGCGCTGCTGCTGATTCCAGACACAACGTACCTCGCCGTGGCGGGGTTCGGCGTCGTGCGTGTGTACGACATTGGGTCACCAAACACGGCGGCGGCGGCGGCGGCAGCGGCCAGTGGCGGCGGCGGCGGCGGGGCGAGCAATCAGGCGCCCCCGCTCTTGTCATCGTATGAAAACCAATCCGCCATGAATTTTACGAGTCTTGGGAGTTTTCCACTGCATCTGAAGAGGGGCGCCGCCTCATTTTTCGGCTCCTCCACCGATAACTCAACCAGCAGTTTGCTGAATGGAACCGTTGAACTCGGGTCCACGCAGCGGCCGCTGCAAGACAACACATGCGTTGAATTATCCACAGCGCTTTACGCCACCTCAGAAGATGGTCATATTCGTTTTTTAAACGCGACAAATCCAAATGCGTTGCAGCTTATCTGGGATATTTCCACTAATGTGGCCATCACCTGCAGCGCCCTCTCCCCAGATCGTCAGACGTTGCTCACAGGATCGCAGATTGGTCGCGTCTCCGTGTGGCACCTTCCCACTATCACTGAGGTGGCAACGCAACAGCTGCAGAATTCTGCTGGAATTCCGTTTGGGCAGAAACCGTTGCAAGAAATTTCCTTTGACACGGACTACACAGCCATTCGAAGCATTGCGATTGAGCCTTTGGCGCGCTGGGCCGTGGCCGCAACAAACGCAGGTAAGTTGCACTTTTTGCGCTTTGTGAGGGAGGCACATGGCTGTGGTCCGTTGCCGGATCCGTCGGCTGGCAGCGAAGCTAAGCCGGAAGGCAGTGAGACAAAGGAGGCAAAGGAGGCGGAGGATTCAATGGGCGTGGCACTCGCCACGAAAGACGCCAAGGACCCTGCAGACTGCGGTGCCGCTGCTGCCTCGCAGGATGCCGGTTCGTTTCAGTTAGAGGGCGTCTGTCGCCCCACCGCCGTCGGCAACGACGGGGGTGTGTGTGGGTCGAAGAGCAACTTCTTAGGATCATCCGCAGAGGCTCTTGCAGAGGAATCTCGCACGCTTGCGTTTGTCAGCAGTCCAGATGCTCAAGCGCTTCCGGCCCAGGTTTCATCTAGTGATCAAAAGTTTGGCTCAGAAACTTCTTCCAATGATTCTTCGTCGAAACAGTTACCGTTCCCGCAGCAGTTCTTGATGGAGGTATTTTACTCCTTCCAGGCGCACTACAAGTACATCCTCAAGGTGGCCATATCCCCCAGTACGGATCTTTTGGTGACCTGCTGCGCCGACTACACCGTCGGCCGCTTTCTGATTCCGAAGGAGCTTCAACAGGGCACGGCGTTCGAGACAAAGCGAAGTGGGGATGACATTTCCAGCTGTCAGGAGAGCGAGCAAGCGGTAACAGCGACGGTGCCGCTGTCTTCGGATGTGGTGGAGGGGCTGCAGGAAAGGCGCATGACACAGCCAGGTGCCCCAGAAGTGGCCTTGGCGGTGGCGTCGCTGTTGCAGCCTATGGCAGCGGCAGAAGATTCGCAATCTGCCCCAGCTGATAAACCGAAGGGAGCCGAGGCGAAAATGTCGGAAACATCACGGAGTGGAACAAGTCGGAAGGTCTCAGCGGATGTGGACGAGGGGAAACCAGCCGAATCAGCGGCAAAAACCGAGGAGAAACCGGCAGCTACACCCGCTGACTTTGCGGATGCTTCCTCACTGCAGTTTTCTGTCGTCCCCTCACTGAACATTGATGGAAACACCCAGCTTCATAGCACGGGCGTACTGCAGTTTGTCGCATTGAAGCCCTTAACAGGGCACTTGCGGTGGGTGTGGGATTGCGTTTTCAGCGACTGCGGTCGTTATCTCTTCACGGCAAGCAGCGATCATTACCTGCGGATGTGGACAGGGCTGCTCACCGACCGCGTACAATCGACCTGCTTCATAGGGCATACAAAGCCGGTGGTGTGTAGTATATTGTACTATGAAAAGAGGCTCGAGTAGAGCCACCTTGGATAAGCAGGGGAGCGGGGGACGTGGGAGGAAAAACCCAAATCAACGTGCGTAGAAAGAAGTAAAGGAAAACGCACACACACACACACACACGCACACGCAAAAAGAAAATTCTGGGATGTGGTTGAGTCCAACTTGTAAGCAATTATGAATGAGGCGGTATAACAGGCTGAACGCCACCACCCACAGCGTACGGAGCAACGCTTAAAATGGAGGTCGAAAAGGGGAAAGGGAGCTTCCATTCACAAGGAAGGAGTCCAAGGAAACAAAGGAAATAACCTACATGGCGAGATTTTGAAGCAAGGTTGCTGTTGCATTACACACAGCCTTGAGACTTGCACTGTTTATCTTCCAAACGTCGGCCCCTCCTTGTGGGTGCTGGGCTGCCGAAAAGATGGATCCTTTTTTGTAACAAGTGGTTAGGATTGACTTCATTTTGTTATTCCCCCGCTGGCGGCCATCCGCGTGGTTAGCGTACTGCGGATTCTTGGCACGTCATAAATCCATGCGTCAACCTCGGGCATGATGCTAGTGGGCGCACCGACACACGCGTCCGCTCGGAGGCATGCATAAGTGGGCTTGTGCGATGAGGCGGAGAAGGGAACTGCATAACTGAAAGCTACTGAGCGTTGGCTTCAACGCCAAACGAATGCTCTTTATTATCATTATTGTTATTTTTTACCTTAATGATTGTTAGTACTACTCTTATTGTTATTTGCTTTCTCCATGTTATGCTCTCTCCTCATTTTTCCCTTTCTCCCTTCATCTCTGTGCTGCTCGGGGCGGTGTCCGCGCTGGGTCCTTGCGGCCTGGGCCCGGGCGTGGAAAGCGAAACAGGGGAAACGAGCATAGGATACGCGCGACCCCGCAGCACACCGAAATGTGGATTGTGGCTGCGTGCGTCCGCACAGCACCACGAGTCGCTCCCGCCTCTCTGCTGCGCAGGCTCGCTTCCGCAGGGAGCACCCCAGACTTTCCCCCTCCGCCTCTCCGCGGCCTCGCTGTCGCCGTGGGCAGCCGACGAGGCTTCGGCGGTAGGTCGAAGGACGGCGAGGAGGGGAGTGGGGATGCGGTGGAGCGCGTAGAGGGAGAGTCGGTGCCAGGGCAAACTTCATGGGGCAGCCGCAAGTGGCGCAAAGAGGGGCAGCAGGAACAACAACAACAGCGCGCTGCGACAGACGCCATAGCGCAGCTTTTTCAGGACAGCGCACAGCGAAAGGCATTTCAGCAGGCGCCGGGCAGAACGCTTTCTGCGCAGACCACCACCACCGTCATCACAACTACGCCTGAGGAGGACGAAGTGGGCAGTTTGCAGAATCTCTTGGGAGGTGAAGGAGCATCCTCTTCTCTTGTTGGGGTGGAAGCCGTGGAGCAGGAGTTGTTGGATGATGCCTTTTTGTATTTCCCTCCTGCAAGTCGTGCGGACGGGCACGCAGAAACAGTGGCAGCCGGAGATGCGTACGTTCCAGGCCAGCAGATCATTCCGCCGGGAAGCACGCGTTATCGTGTCGACGTGCAGTATCAAGGCAGCGACTTTGATGGGTGGTGGAAAAGCACCTCACGCCAGTTGTATCGACGGGAAACAGCACCAGACGGAACTATTCGGCGTGTCCCTCTTACGGCGGAGGCCAACGACCCAGCAAACTCTTCCGCGGAGAAAACAATGGGCAGTCGATATCATGCTCGAACCGTCCTGGAGGAGGCACTGGCAGTGGCGCTCGACGTGCACAGTGTCAAGGTGGTTGCAGGTGTTATTCCCGAAGCCGGGGTGTCCGTTCGGCGTCTCTGCTGTCACTTAGATGTGCCGAGTCACATTGAATTACAACCACGCACAATCATTCAGCGAGCCACGATGTGGTTAGAGAAGCGGCAGCAACCGCTTGCTATCCTTAGCTGTCAGCGGTGCAAAAACCAAGATTTTCATGCACGCCATAGCGGCCTGAGGCGCGTGTATGTGTACCGCATTCTTAATCGCGTCGCACCGCCGCTTTTTGATGCCGGTTTGCAGTGGCACGTGGACCGTCACTTGGATGTTCCCCGCATGCAACGCTTCTCCAAGGCGTTGGAGGGAACGAAAGATTTTGGCTACTTTGCAGATCCCAAGATGGCCAATGCCCTTCGTCGAGCGGCACTCAGTCCCTCTGGACTGTCTACGGGAGCTGTCTTGGATGAGCATTACCAACCGACTGCCACCGGCGAGTCGCCGCGAGCCACACGCGGGAAGGCGCCGAAGGTGATGATAGAAAAAGGTTCCAGCAACTTGGCACGCGCGGCTGCACTTCCAACGTTCAACGAGTATGGTCAGCGTGTTGTGCAGCCGGGTGCCCATGCCAAGGAGTACTATCGTGCTTCCACCAACCTGCCGACAGTCCGCACCATTGACCGCCTGGAGGTGGTACGGCAAGATGACGAGGTACTGATTTGGTTCGTTGGCAAGTCTTTTCTGCGCCACCAGATCCGCAACATGGTGAGTCTCTTGAAGGCGGCCGGTCACGGTCTTTGGGATGAGCTTGAGCTACAACAGGCCCTGCAGAGCGGCTTTGAACCGTCGCGGCATCGGTTCAAGCGGGAGCGATTCCCGCCCGCCCCGGTTTACGGACTGACACTCTGGGACGTTGAGTACCCGGCGCAGCACCGTGACGATTACGTGTCGTACGTTGACTCCGGGCCGTACGAGGAGGTTAACATCGCGCGTGACATCTGAAAAGTGCCACTCTGAAAGAACAAAGAAAAAAACTAAACTAAACCTAACTCTCGCGGCTGCGGAACGAGAGCGGATGCCATCTACCACAAATTACACACCGACATCGTTCTCTTGGTCGCCTCTTCAATCCCACTTTGTGGTTTGATGATTCGCATCATTTTTTTTTATGTTATTGCTGTTTTTGCTGTCGTTGTTATGTGCGCCTAAATGAGCCGCTGGTGAGTGTCTTATTTTTGTATTTGCATGTGCCCGCACCACTGTCTTATCTCCACTTTTTGTTTTTGTTTTGTGGCTTCTGCGTGCGCGATTGCGTGATTGTGTTTGTGTGTATTTGTGAGAAAGGGAGAGAGAGACAGAGAGGCGAGGCCACGCGTTCGCGTCTGCTTTTTTTCTTCTTCTTTTTTATTCCTTCATTATTTGATGGACCGTGCGGAGGGAAGCCACACGACTGCCTCTCACTCGGTCTTTTGTGTGTGCCGGCCGCCTCCGCTCGAGCGAAGCTTGAAAGAAGACCCCTAGGGCGAGAATAAAGCAGGGGTGGGGAGAGAGAGAGAGAGAAGAAGGCCGTGGCCCATACTTCCATTGATCCATTATTCATCTCTTTGCATAGACGGGGGTGCCGCGACGCTCGTCGATAGCCTCACGATTTGCATGTTCCGCTGTGTCCGTCGTCTCGGCTCGAAGCCCACGGCAGCGCGCCATCGGGCGTTACAGGCCGCCATGAGAACCGTCTCTTACAGCGCACTCGCGCCGAACGGGCAGTCGGCGCACGCCGACGAGGGCAAGGCCCTGCTTGCCAGCATTTGCCCCGCCTACAAGACGACCGCCCTTGCGCAGCTGCTGCAGAAGTCGCTCCCCTCAACCGCCAACGTCCTGACGATCGACGGCACCGCCGGAGACGCCAGCAGCAGCGCCGCTTCCGTTCTGCGCTTCGTCATCACATGTGACGAGGAAGTTTCTAAGCTGCAGCGCAACCCTGAACATTCGCACCCATTGCTTGTGCTTGTGCAGACCTCACTGGATAAGGACGATGCTGAAGCAAATGAGTTTGTCCTCTCCACTGCCCTGCAGCAGCGGGATCGCTTTAAAAGTGCCACCGCCGTCGTGCTGGACGTCAAGCAGTCGGCCGTCGCCAAGTCAATTTTAAAGAGTCTTCGCGGGAAGAGGCTGGAGGCAAAGAAGGAAGAAGAGGCGGCGGAGGTGCCGGCGGGTGCCACCCCCAGCGCTGTCGCCAACGCAGCGGTGGGGGATCAACGGGAGGCCGCCGCGGTGGATGGCAGTGAGCGGGGGACTGAGCGGCAGTCGCCGGAGGTAAAAGCTGCGGCGAAGACTTCACCTCCCAAGAAGAGCTCAGCGACGACACCAACAACAGCAACAACAACAACGAGTGAGCCAAAGTTATCTGCTTCTGGGAAGAAGGGTGCGAAAAGTACGAAGGTGGGCGATAAAACAAATGCAGACGGATCTCGCTCGCTCTCCTACACACCACCCCCTGGGGTTGCCAAGGGACGATTCACCTCCGTCCCGTCTACCCGAAAGGACACACGGGAGTCATTGCAGCAAATGTTTCGATCGTCGTTGGCAGCACCGTTTCAGCCTCCAAAGCAAGTGGAGAGGGCCCTTTTCTCCGGCTACGTTGACAAAGTGCGAATTGCCGATATGATGAACCTTCCCGTGTACGGTAGTGGGGAGGTGTACGCTTTGTATTATAGACTGACCGGTGCGGGGGCTTGCCGCACGCCACTGATCACTATTACACAAATTTTTGAAGAGGAGTGTCGACGGAAGGGAGGCAAAAAAACGAAAAACATGGAAGCTCTTACCACACCTCGTGTGCCAGTCTTGCTCCTTCTTGGTGCCTCCTTTCTTATCGCGGAGGACGCAGCGCTTATGCGCCAGGAGTATCAAAAGACACTTGAGCAGTCTCTTTCACCGCTGGCCGATGTTGCCGTGGTGGTTGTACCCACTTGCTTTACCGAGAAGAATGTGCTCTTTGCGCTTCGCAGCGCAAGCATAGAAGCTGCTGGGGAGGCTAGCCAGGAGCAGCAAGGCTACAAAGAAGTACACGAAGAGGGGGGCAAGGTTGTGCCTCCCTCAACTTTGCGCCGTCGTGGTCAAGACGCCGGGCAACTTGCCTCGGAGTCCCTTTCGGAAAATGTGCTACGCTCGGTTGTGGCCAACGCCCTGGAGGAGGTGGCGCTGCGGCATGAAAAGTCCACCGACCATCTCGTGAGTACCCTGAACAAACTTGTGGAGTACTGGTCGCGGGAGCGTGTGATAGAGCTTATGGAAGGGCTTCAGAGTGAGAGGGAAGCCCTCATAGATGCCACAAAGGAGTTTGAGCATGTTCAGCGGCAGCTGCGCCACACGCAAGAAGTGATGGAGGCACTTCGAACAGAGGTGAAGAGTATAGGGGACAAAATAGAGCAGCGGCCGACTGCGGACGCTGGCGCCGCGTCCGGCGACATGTATGACCTCGTGGACTGTACCCGACGGTTGGAGGAGCGTCTAGCGGAGTATGTGAGTGCCTTGCCTTCCAAGGAGCAGTTTTCCCTCGATGTGCGAGAGGATTTGGAGGACGTGCAGAAAACACTGCTACGCCAGCTCGACCAGACCTTGTCAAAAAAGCTGAAGATTATGCATGAGGATCAGCAACGCGGCCTGCAGCAGCTACTTGAAGGAAGCTCAAGCGGTAACGAGGGGGGGCAGCAACTCACGCAACGTGTCCTTCAGGAACTTCCAGAGCGTATTGAGAGTGCGATGGAGAAGGCCTTGAAATCCTTCAGCCAGGATTCGGACGAACGGACCAGGAGTGTGCTGGAGCGCCAGCAGGAGGTGGCACACTCACAGCTCTCCGCTTTCTGCGATAGGCTGTGCCAGACCGTTGAGGCAGGGCAGGGACGCGTTGAGCGCGTTGTCTCGGAGCTGATGTCCACGAAATCGGACGGTAATGACACCGCCAGGGCTGAGCAAAGCAAGCCGCCAGAGTTGGACGACGCAATGACGCGATAGAAGGCTGATGGGACCAATCCCAAAAAAGAAAAATACTAATAATAATAATAAAACAAACAAAAATGAGAAAAGAAAAGGAAGATAGGCGATGCCAGAGGAACCTTTTTTCTTTGGTTTCTCCCGCTTTTTTCCCCTTGGTCGGGGCAAGGCTTGCGGTGCGGCCCTAGCTTGTCGGCACCTCCGGCATTTCTCCGTTCTACTGCGAAGAAAGCGAGGGGCAACATTGCTATTCTCCGGGCAGCTGCCTTGGTTTGATTTATTTCTCACCGAATCTCTGCTTTCCTCTACCTATTTTCCGTTTTTTTTTCATTCTTTCTCTCCTGCCTGTTTGGTCTTTTCGTGGAGTTCCCGTGCGGACTCCCACTTTTTTTTGTCTCAATTCACGCCGTCGCTACCGGGAAATTGGGATCGAGGGGAGGGGGCTTGAATGGGAGCAAGGCACTACTCCGCCGTTTGGGTCGACGCTGGATTGGGTATTGTATCTTTTTTAAATAAATTTATCTTTTTTTTTTCTGTACGTTGGGTGTTTCTCCCCCTGCCTGCGTGTGTGCGTGCTTGTGGAGAAGTGAGGGACTCATAGCGTCGGGTTCAGCTGCCACTCTTCGCATTTTTTTTCTTCTTCTTTAAGCACGCTTTGCGCCCCCTTCTTCTTCTCGTCTTCCACTGCGCCCGTTGCTACCGTGCAGCACACAAATGCGGGCAAAAATCGTCGTAATCACACATGCGACTTGTTGTACTTGAGGCAGAAATGCGAGCGACAACCAAGTGCCCCCTTCTTCTTGCTTCCGCTGTAGACCTTGGCGAGTCCCCCGCCCCGCCACAATTCTCTCGCTCTTGTTGGACTTTGACTCTTGACGACTCTCTCCCATTCTCCCTCCCTCTTTCCCACGCCGCGCAACATGGACCGCGGCTTTGAAGGCGAGCCAAGTAGAGTTGAAGAGGCGCTGTAGCGGGAATAAAAATGTATCCTCGGAATGGCACAGCGCAGGAGCCCGGTCAGCTGCCCCGGCTGCAAGCCTGGGTTATCGTCAACCCGACGAGTGGACAAGGGAAGGGCGAGCTCCTCCAGCGGCGCATCGAGACGACGCTGCGGACGGAGTTCCCCGACTGCGTCACCCGAGTGAGAACCGCCAGCGAGTTGATGTCAGTCCATGACGCCCGGCTCGGCCGGAAGGATAATCATGCACCGCTTCCTCCCTTACGCGTCGCGTCGTCGTCGTCCTTGTTTTACGCCGAAGGACTCCGTACTGGAGACCCTGTCGCAGGCGACGCAACGATGCACTGCTCACGGCGGAGCGGAGTGCGGGTGGACATTATTGCCACGGAGCATGAAATACGCGGGCGAGAAGTGGCAGAGCATCTCACGAAGATGGTGGTCGCGTCTCGCCTGCGCCGTTGCCTCAATGGGAAAGTTGCTGCAGCGATAGCGGACGGCGTGACGACGGCGATCACGAGCCACGAATGCGACGTGGATTCACTGCACGTTTTTGTGGCCGTCGGAGGAGACGGCTCCTTAAGTGACGTCGTGAACGGCATGTGCCGTGGCACCTTGGAAGCTTTTCGGAAGAGCATAGCAACGCCTATGCACAGTGATGAAGCTTCGACAGGGGGGCTTGACTCACTGCAGTACTACTGGCAATCACTTGAGGACCGATCGATATTGCGGCACTTTCTCCCGTCGTTGATATACGTTCCGGCGGGCACTGGGACGGACTTTGCCAGATTGGGGTTGGGCTGCCGCAGTGCACGGGAGTTCGTTGCTCTCCTACGTAGCGTCTGGGGACACCTCATGCCAGCCTCACCACTCACCACCTTGGTGCGGGTACCGCCGGGTGTGAATGGAACCCATGTTGGTAAGGAATCTACTACCACCACCGCAAGAGATAGCACAAAGGGTAGCACGGATGATGCGGCGCCACTTGGTTTTGAGGTGTATGACGTGGATGTGGCACGGGTGTCGTTTCCCCGCAGCAGGCAAAATTATTTTTTTATAAATGAGTGCTCATGTGGAATTTCTTGTGATGTGATTGAGAAATGTGAAGGGTATAAAGAAAGTAAATTCATGTCCTTGTTGGGGGGTAAGCTCATGTTTGCCGTAGCGTCTATCATCTCCGTGTGTCAGCTGCGGCCAAAGCCATTTCGCCTTGTCGCCCTCCCTGAGTTTGCGTCGCTGCCGTCAAACAGCCTCACCCCGCGCCGCATTGGCGGAGAGTTGCCACACCCGCACCTCATCATGAATGAAGCGGCGCTGCGGGGCGTACAGCATGATCTCCAGTGGGTGAAGGCGTCTGCGTGGGAGGAGGCGCTTCCGGCGACGGAGCCCCTGCGTTTCGGCGCCAACTACTACGCGTATGAAGTCCAGGGCGCGAGCATTGCCTCAGACTTTGCGGCTCCCCCCGCGGACGGAAAAACGGTCGTCAACCCGTTTTACGCTGACCCCAGCCGCAAGGAGGCCAATACGCCGGAAGAAATTGTCGCCGCCGTAAACGACCCTGACCCGTCGGGCCGATGGATTTGTTTGAAGTCCTCCACGTTGGCCTTCGGCAACGGGCGGTGGTTCGGCGGCGGATTGCAGGTGACCCCGCACGCCAACCCCACCGACGGCCAGCTCAGCGTGACAAGTTGGGTCGCCGGTTTTGCCCAGTTCGTCTTGCACGCCCCTTCCTTGTACACCGGCAACCACACACACTGGCCCTCCACGACGATATGGAACACAACACGCACCATCATCGACGTGGACACGCGCCTCTCGCCTCGTTCCGCCGCGAAAAACTCAACTTCACGCGTTGAAGCCTTGATGCAAAGCTGTGAGGCCGACGGTGAAATACTAGAGCGACTGCCTGCCATCATTGAGGCGACCGCTGTCCTAACGATGTTTGTGCCTCGGGGCCGACCTGGACGAAGAATCCGTGGCGGAAACCACGACCGGCGTGAGGGAAGGAATATGTCTTGACCAAATTGATGCTCGTTCTCCGGCTTACAACGTTGACAACGCGGTGAAGGGAGCAGTCACTGTGTGTCGGGCTCCTCCCTTGATAAATGGGCAATGCCTATGTATTTTGAGGGGGTTACATGGAAGGCGGAAAAAAGACCGAAGAAAGGGGGAGATAGCTTGTTTGTGTTTATGCTTGTATGTTGGGGTGGGGGAACAGAGAGAGGGATATATATATATGTAGAGAGAGGGAGAGAGATGAATATTGCAATATTTTGAGGTTTGACGTTCCACACACACGCACGCACACACACATACACACATACATACACACACGCACAGGCAGAGGACAACGACGGAGATGCCCAACTTATCCTTATTCCTCTCTCCCTCCCCCTATCTTTTATCTCTCTGCCCCTAAGCTTTTTCTGTGTTTCATGTTTGGCGTTTTCCCCTTCACTCTTCTTTCGGACATTCGCTTTGACCGCCTTTGCCAACGTCGCAGACACAGAACGACGCGTACGTTGGCCCCTTAGACTACCCTAGGCGTGCGTTATTTATAGTTTCTTAGAGCCACACGTCCTTCTTGCCCTCTAATTCATTCGACCCCTCCCCCTCTCCTCCCTCCTACAGACGGGCACATACACGTAGAGAAGGTGTGTGTGTCATTCCCTGGGTCTTTGGGTTTGGCTTGCTGGGCCCGCGCTTGTGTGGAAGTGGAGGGAAAAGATGCTGTTCCTGGAGCCCGAGGTAGACTACTTTAGAATGCAGCTGCACCAGCTTGCATTACCGCACGACGTGTGCCAGCTGGGCTCAACCGAGAAGTCCTGCAGCCTTGGCGCGTCTGCAGCCGGGGAACCTGCCACTGTGGCGCCGGCATCGGGCAAACAGGGCGAAGTGCCGGGAGGCTACGTCTCGGTGGAGGAGCAGGCCGAGGTGCTGCACCGCGCACTGCTGGCGGCGCTGCATCAACGCTTCCCCTACGAACACCCTGACACGCTCGAGCATGTCTACCTCCTCGCTGTCACCCACCTCTCCTCCCCGCTCCTTTCAGACACGGCATTGAGCTGCGAGGAGCTCGCGACGCTGCAGGGGCCGCAGGGCTTTCTTCCACCGGAGCTGCGTTTCCGGACATTTCCATCGCACCTCAATGCCTTGTTGTCGAATGCGGCTTCCAGCGCTCTCGCTGCGCGCAAGGAAGACGTAGAAGGGCCGCAAGGGGAGGGAGAGAAGGGCGGAAAAAAATTGGGAGATCCTTTGACCAATCGCCACTACAACGACACCTACTTTATTCTGCTGCCGGAGCTTACGAGAGAGCAGCAGAAGTTATATCGTCGACGGCAAAGGGATGTTAACAAGACGAGCTACAGACGTGCCGAGCTTGGTGGGCTTTCGCCGTCTGACAGCGCTGCATCAGAGGCCTACGCATCGGACCACGTAACGCCCTCACTTGAGGAAGATTTTTTGCAGCTCGGTGAAAACATGACGGGTTTTCGTGTCCTGGATGGGACCATGATTCACAACGTGGCTGCGACGCAGACTACAGGCCCTGATGCCGCGCTGCGATCGCTGCAGTTTGCCGCATTTAAGGTGCCACTTAGTCGCTTCACTCCTGACGAGCAACAGTACTACACGAATAGGCGGGAGGAGGCACGCTTCTGCAGCGGCGCCTCCACCGCTTCGAGTAAGTCAACCTTCTTCGCTCCCTCCACCGAGAGTTACATGGATGACGCCATGCGGAGAATGTTGGCCTTTGAAATGTCTGACAGGTACAGCAGGGAGGACGACGCTGCTACGGAAAAATTCTTCTCGAGATGTAATAAGATTCTGCGTTGCTACACGATGCCGGCTGACGCAGCATCTACAGCTGCAAAGGAGGAAAATAAAGCGGAGATCCACAGCTCTACCACGCTCAATGTGCCAGAGACTAGGGCCTCGACCACTGGCCCCTCTCCTGCGCTGCCCCTCCGCCGTCTTGTGTACTCCTTTGCACCCTGCGACTGCTACCACCTCGTGACGGACGAAAACAATCCGCTCTACTACGCCAAGTCCTGTCGCGCAGCGTACGACGCACGCACAGTGAGCATCACGCTTGTGTCGGACCTGACAGCTGCGCCGTGGTCGTCTCCCACCATCTCCGTTTCGAGTCACGCCAACACGGGACCGACGCACGAGGGAGCGGGAGGGACAAGTACCCGTGGTGACGTGGAAGGACTTGTCTGTTCCAATCAGGCGTCACGCGCCGCGTCGCCTGACCCGATTGCTGCCGGGAAGCAATCTGCCGCTCATCACGGCAGGGGTTCCTCGCCCCAGCCTACGATCCCGCGGAAGGGAAACGGCTCCCGCGTGGCACGGCCATCGCTGCGCCAGCTTTCCTCAAAGACCGACGGATTCCTGACCCTCACTACGTCACTCTCCTGCAATAATGTCTCCGGAAACCCCAAGCACAAGAAGGAGAGCCTCTTAGAGAAAGGCCTCCTTCTCGGTGGGAAGGAAAAAGCGCAGGCCAAGGAAACTGATGCCTCGAGTGGCGTGAGCAATACCAGTGAGCCTGCGCCTCGAAAGAGTGACGTCGCCAACCTTTTTCGACTTCTTTCCAACTCCTCTGCTGCTCAGCATCAACTTCGTCATGGCGTTATTCGACCCGTCGTCTCAATGGCAGTGCTTGACAGGGCGAAGCGCCCAGTTGACGGCCTGGTAAAGGGTGAAAAGTCCGATGAAGTGACGTGCCACGGGCTTCTTGACCACACGTGGTACTCGATTCCAGTGCAACCACTTCCCTCGATGCAGGACGACGTGCAGTGGATGCCCATCGTTTTCGGAAGCACAGAATGTATCAGCGACGTCGGATATCGCACCGCCATGCAGGTTGGCTTCTTTCCAAATAAAAGTAACGCCACGACGCGTAATTTCTTCACCCAGCAAACGAAAAGCGGTGTGCTTCCCACACTACAGGAGGCTAGATCTTCCCTCACTGCCGGCCAAGGGGAGAAAAGTGCGTTGGCTCCCCGGGATCCTAATGCACTGACAGCAGAGGAAAAAATTAAAAAATCCACTGAAACTGCCTCATTACTGTCGGCAAAGAATGTAATGCCTTTTGCCAATGATGAGAAGCCGGCGAGCGTGACTGCCCGGCGCGGCGGTGTTGCCATGACGTTTGCCAATGATGAGCAGCCTGCGAGCGTGACTGCCCGGCGCGGCGGTGTTGCCATGGACGTTTGGCAATGATGAGCAGCC
>NW_021704137.1:2027-36952 GCF_003719485.1 Trypanosoma conorhini | reverse complement strand
CCATGACGTTTGGCAATGATGAGCAGCCGGCGAGCGTGACTGCCCGGCGCGGCGGCGTTGCCATGACGTTTGGCAATGATGAGCAGCCGGCGAGCGTGACTGCTCGGCGCGGCGGTGTTGCCATGACGTTTGGCAATGATGAGCAGCCGGCGAGCGTGACTGCCCGGCGCGGCGGCGTTGCCATGACGTTTGGCAATGATGAGAAGCCGGCGAGCGTGACTGCTCGGAGAGGGGGCGCCAGAAATTTTGGAAATGGATCTTTTGGTAACAGAGGTGCGGTAATGGGAGGAGGGTTTAACGAGTGGGGTGATACGTATGGCCGAAGTAAGGAGGTTGAAGGTTTTGGCGGCGAGGTGGGGTTTCGTCGTTCTGTGTCCTGTAGTTCGCCAAAGGCGCAGCGACCCACCCTCTGTGAATCTCTTGGTTTTGTTCCGGGGGAGCCAGAGCCGGCACTCGTTAACGACGATGG
This sequence comes from Trypanosoma conorhini, assembly GCF_003719485.1. NCBI lineage: Eukaryota > Euglenozoa > Kinetoplastea > Trypanosomatida > Trypanosomatidae > Trypanosoma > Trypanosoma conorhini. The sequence goes on along the minus strand of NW_021704137.1, from coordinate 36,483 downwards.
AGGCGCCACCTTTTTGGGCGGCGTTGCCCGCCCCCAGATGCGGAACAGGAGTCCGGGGCCGTTCTTCCGAGATCCCGGCGTTGCACCTCATGATAATATTTCTGGCGGCACGCCGGCGGGCCGACGGCGTGCCCCGTCCCCGGGGCCCAGGTTTGGGGAGAGCAGCATAGCTGGTCTAGGCGCGAGGAGCGGCGGGAATTGGCAGTGCAATACTCGGAGACAGGGAGTTCCCCGCGAGGACTCTCCGGCGCCTGGTTTCACTGGGATGCCGCATTCACGGCCAACGACTGTGCTGGATCCCTTCGGGAAGCTCTCCAGCCGCCTCAGCCCCCGCCCGGCCCTCGACACGCCGTTTCAACCGAAGGCCAGAGAATCAAACTTTTGCCCGCCTCAGAACGATCGCTGGCAAAGCCATGATGTCAGCAACGATCTTCGCCCTACGGGTGTTCCTGAGCGTCGTGGTGATAGTTTCTGGCGCCCCTCGTCCTTTGTTGGGCCGCCGCGGCATGTCACATCCGACCCCCTTGCGTCTCCCATCTCAAGCATCTCGAACAGTGGCCAACTGATGCGCGAGGACGCCAATCCGCGTGCGAGAAGTGGGTTTGGAGGGCCTTTCGCCCCTGAGGCGTCGCACCATTTTTCACGGCGGCAGACAGTTGGTCGTGCGAACGCTGGTATGGGCGGTGGGCTGTATGGTGCGACAGGCGTCCATCGTCCCTCCAACCACGCTGGCGTCTTTGGGGTTCCTGTAAATCGCATGGGTGCTGGACCGAATCGTTCGTCCAATGGCATCTTTACGAGGATGGCTACCCTGTACGACGGCGGCACCTCCCGTGTGCCTGTCATTGATGAATACGAGTATCCAAGACAGGGAAGTCGTGTTCGTCCGCGGGGTGTGCAGGCTATGGACCTGGCCTGGTCAGAGCGGTGGGGATCGTCGCGATCCGCATACGGCGTTGCTGGGGGCCGTGGCACGTATCGCCCAGTCTCCTCTCGTGTAGCTTCAAGTACGACGCCTTGGCGCAACATGGCCACTACGCGCACTGGCACCATAAGGCGAGCGCCCCCTGCCAGTAAGCCACCGTTGGCCCCGAGCAGCCGTGCACCGTTTCGTTCCGCGGCAACCTCTACAGGCGTACGCAGTACTGTGACTCCTTCTGCCGTTCGTGGCCTCACACTGCGGGAACGGGTGCGGTTGCGGCAACAAGAGCAGCGCCGCGAAGCAAACTTAAAGGCACTTCACAATAACTTGCATGAAAACTACTGTATGGGAAATGATATGAAGCGATTTCGAAAGGATTCTGCGTGGTCGTTTCCCACAAGGACCGATGCGGATCTCGAGTCAGCCGGGAAGTTTAACGCCGTAGCCGACGCCACCACACGTGCGACGGGTGCCGCCGCCGACGCTGCACACAACATTGACGCCGCAAGGTTAGAGGCACAAGCCGACGCCAGCCTTAATGCATATGGGGAGCAAGTTCAACGTCTGGAGTCTCTTACGGATCCATTTCTTCAAGCCGATGGAGTGAATGTTTCTTTTTGTCTGCGCGATTTGGTCAACGCATTTCTATACTTGCCGGGAGGTGCACCGCAAGAACAAGACCTCACAAAAGCGGCGTGGCTAGACGATGGTGCTTCGTTTTTTGTGTCCGCCAAACCCGCGCGGTTCCGTGGGGGATGGGAAAGTTACCTACAACAGCTTAACCTTTACCAGCAGCCCTTATACCTGCGAGAGAGGGCCTTCATATTCGTGTTGCGGGTTCCGTATCAGCCAAACCTCCGCGTCTGCGTTGCGGTGCACAACATGGATGATTTTATTGCGTTGTTGCAACAGCGGCCATTGCAGCAGGTTTTGTTAACACGAGAGGAAAAATGGATGCAGGAACGCTTGTATGGAATGGAGTCTGGAGTTAGGGATCACCAGCCCCAACCGAGACCCGAGGGGGTGGGACGCTTTAAAAGTCTTCTTCAGCGCCTGCATGCCATTAAGAAAGACAGTCATGCGGATGAAACTCGTGACGCGGCGCGGCAAGGGGGTTGGGTGCCCATGACGTGGCGGCAACGCTGGGCTTTGCTGCGTCTTCACATGGAAGCGACGCTGCGTGGTTCTGCATGGAAGTCGTTTACGACACCCCTTTTAACAGACCCCGCCTTATTGCAGGCCCGCATGTCGTTTCTCTCGAACCGCACCGCCAGGTATGCCGCGTTGCGTCATCGGCTCAACACCCTGCAGGCCCTTGCTGCCACCCAGGTGACAAGGCAGAGGGATGGAGCCGCGCTGCGGGATCTGCGCCTGATACAGAGCCGGATTGATTCCACACCGTCGCTGCCGCTAGGGTGCAGCGGTGCGGTCCCCCAGAAGGAGGAACTACCGCCGTCTTCAAGGGAGACACGAACTTCTGCGACGGCGACGGTGACTAGGGGCGCAGCAACAGGTGCGACAAAGAAGCGTGAACCATTTCGCGTGAATCGTGTGGGGGATGGTTCGGCAACTGCGCTGCGTCGACCACGTCCAGCGCCCCCCGCGACGCAGCCAGCTGAAACGGCATCAGTAACGGCCACACGGCGGCTTGCAGAGATACAACTTGGGGCGGAGACGCCGTGCCGATCGACCTTGGCGCCCTACGCGTCCTCGGTAAGTTTGTCGCCGCCACCGGCGTCCAATTCAGTCCGGGAGGGGGCGGCGGGGCATGTGCCGTTCCGGGAGACGGGCAAGGATGAGCTAGTGCAGGTCGCCGAAGATGTGGCACGACGGACTGATTTCGCTAACGAAGTTTCGCCCCCTCCGATGACGACTGTCTTGACATTTATGTCCTCCTGGGATCAGCAGGAGCAACGAAGGCAGGTCTTTCATGGCTGTTCGAAGGAGTCGTCACTTTCAGGCACAAAGATGTCTAATCCCGTGTTTGCGGGATTACTTCCAACACCGACGGAAATTCACCGCCAAAGCGAGTGCTTCAACATCAGTGTCTCGCAACTGCAGCAACTGCTTCAGTGGCAGTGGGAGTACCATCAGAATTGTTACGAAGCATTTCCGCTTCCGATTTTTCGTGGCGCCCTTGTTACACCCACCGATGCGTATTTCGCTGTCACTGCAGAGGCAAAGAAGGGCGCGGAGGGAACTGGGATAAGCCCTCTATCCCGTTCCCTTTTACTCGCCCTGACGAAATGGGGCTGGCTGACTCCCATGGATTATAAGGCCTCGCGAAGTGACACCTGTCGCCATTTCTTCTCACAAGATCGTCTGACTTCGCTCGTTGCGCCGCAGGTGGGGAGACGGCGAGGCATGTTTTGTCTTTGGCTCTTCTTAATTTGGATGTGGCAAAACCAGGCGCTATGCATCGCCTTGCTGTACGTTGTGTACAAGTGTTTTCTGGCGGCCATGCGGGACGTCTTTGGTGGATGCGCTAGAAGACCTGCGGCGCTTGACTCCGCCACCTCCATTGTGTACGAGCAATCTGAGGCGGCTGTGGAAGCGATGCTGGAGAGGAGGCAGTTCTTCCGCACACAGTCACTTGCCACGCGCATACTGCGGGCGCAAAGTTGTGTTCAAAATTTGCTGAGCCGAGCGACGATGCTGTTGCGTGGGCATTCGCCTTTTCTCTCTTTTATTATTGGCTTGGAGGTGCTCGTGATGTGGGTTCTCCTTCTTGGCTACAACTACGCTGTTTCTCACCTTCTCCCCGGTATTTATCTTGCATCAGGGGGGATGGTTTGGCACCTCTCGCAGATGTTAGAGCCGTTTACCTTTCTGCGGGACTCCGACGCTTTTTGGTGGTGTGTCTCCCTATTTATACCGACTGGTTGCGATGGAAAGACGTTGGGTTTCCTGCTTCTGCTGTATTTCATTTTCTCCCTGCTGCCGTGGTCGCCGCTGCGGTGGATGTGTCGGAGGACGTGGGAACTCTTTTTGCACGACGACGCGTTGGTCCGCCGCCCCTTGCTCTCATTCTGAAAGAATTTTTAGTTTGGTGTTGGCTTTGCTGCTGGCGTGCTTCTGTTGGAGTTAAGTGGGGAAGATGAGTTGTGCTCATGCACATTAGACTAGAGAAGACAATTCACCTTGTAAAAATTGGGTTTTCTTTCCCTCGATATATACATATGACTTTGTTGTGGCTTTTTGTTTTCATGTTTGCCTTTTCCTCACGCTGCTGCTGTTCTTTCAGTTTTTGTCATGAGTCATGTGCTCTCTGTGCTTTTTTTTTTGCCTTCTTCTTCTTGTTCCCCCCCCCCGTTTTCTGTTCGACTTTTGACCACGCAAGCGCGAGCGGCGGGGTTTTTGGTTTGTTTTTGCGAGTGACGTGTCTCGCTGGCGTGACCCGCACGTGATGGAACTTCCCCCGCGCGAGGACCAGGAGGGCAACAGTGACCAGAATGCCTCCGACGTGAATAGTGAGTCGCCCAGCGTCATTGACGATGAGGAACTTCTTGCGCGTGAGAAAACTGAGGCGCTTCGGGCGCTGCATGACGCCGTCTGGACGGTCAGCTCTGCCAAACACGGCAATGGGGTGATGTGCTTGCTGGACGGCTCCCACAATACTTTTTGGCAGTCGGATGGGGTTCTACCCCACACGGTCTCCGTAGATTACGCACGGCTGACGCCGGTGGCCGCCGTCGCCCTTTACCTTGACTATGTGCAGGACGAAAGCTACACCCCGCGACGGATACGCGTGCAGGCAGGCACGCACGCCGGTGACATGGCGGATGTTGTCTCTGCCACCGCCGATGACCCGCAGGGCTGGGTTTTCCTGCGCATGGGCGTGGAGGTTGAACTACCGCCGCCATGGGAAATGGACATGGTGCTGGGTGCAGATGAAACGGGAGAAGCAACGGAGGGAACACCTTCATCGGCACCACTTGACTCGCAAATTGGTTTTGTAGAGAATGACGACTTCTCCGAATTTATGGGAGAGGGTGTGTGGTGCACGCACCTTCGCATCATCCTCGAGGAAAACCGTCAAAACGGTCGTGATTGCCATGTGCGTGGGGTGCGAATCCTTGGCCCGATGCGCCAAAGTGCGTTCACCACAGCATCTTTTTCGCAATACCTACTGCTACGCTGAGGTGGATTTTGTCTGAAGACGGATGCAGCGCCGAGTTTCTTCCTTTTTTTCTTTTTCATCACCCACAAAAAGCTGAGGGATGGTGGTGGTGGATGGGATTGACTTATACTGCGTGAATCTCTGCTCATTTGGGGGGTGGAGGAGTGCAATGACTGCTACACCGCGAGGCTCTCGCTCTTGACGCAAGTTAATGGTGTGCTGGGAGTGATCCTCTTTTTTATCTTGCCGTTTTTTTTTCCTTCTTTTTTTCCTTTCTACTTCCTTGGCCGCTTCGTTTTTCTCTCGCTTTCGCTGCCGCGTTGCGCCGGGCAGGAGACCTTTGACAACAGAGCCAGGGAACAGGTACAAGCGCGGGCGACGACACTTGTCTGCCGCTCCTTCTCCGTGTGGTTCGTTGCTGTCTCAGGGCTTTGCCTCCGCCGCCGCCCCCCCTTCCTCCCTCCCACCACCACCACCACAACCACCACGACGCCTTCGCCATGTCGACGCACGAGGAATACGAGGACGACTTCGAGCTGAGCACCGACGGCAGTCCTCCCGACCACAAAATAAGCCCGCCGCCCTCGTCGAAATCGCCCCAAGTGCCGCAGAGCAGTTTGGAAGGACTAAAGGCGGGGCTGCAGCCGAAGACCTCGCGGCAGGCCTCCTCCGGCCTGGACGGCAAGAGGCACGCCTCCAGCTCGGCGGCCTCCGGCGGTGGTCGGCCGCCGCAGTTGATTCGCCCGCCCGAGCCGCGAACGGCGCTGGCGACGCCGCCATCGACCAGCGATGGCTCCCACTTCCTGCACGTCTCGAAGCTGACTTCGGTGGTCCAGATGGAGCCGGAGAGGGGGGTCGCGCAACACTTCGGCTACCGCGCCGTGGACGACGAGACTGTAAATAGCCTGGCAGCCTCTGTCTCCAGTCTTCACGACCCGTACAGTGGGACGGCCGGCCCGGCGGAGGCGCGGCGGCACGTGATGGACCCCGCGGCATCGTCGGTAAAGTATGCGTCCGCGTCGTCGTCGTCGACGTCTAGTGCCTCCCCGGGGCGGCACGCGGCGCACCCCGCCGCCGCCGCAGCGTCAGAAGCGCAGGCAACAAAGCCGCCGTCCAACGCGGAGCGACGCATCAGCGGCAGCGAGGCAAATCGTGGGCAGGCGCGACGCGGCAGGAACCCGGGGTCGGTCTCCAGCGACAATGGTAAAAAAGCGCCTCGCTCAGTCGACGTCTGGAAAAGGCACGAAGTTACCCCTTTGAGAAAAACCTCAAAGACGAGTCACGCCGGTGAGGCTTCGCCAGCGAGGCGAAGGCAGAAACCGTCGCACCCCGTAAGAAACTCGTCCCATACTCGCGAGGAGACATCGCCAACGTCGGACCCAAAGGGAGTGTTGTGGCGGAGTATAGAAAGTGCGCATGACAAAAGCAACATTCACAGTGAAGAGGGGGAGTTCATTTCCGAGACAGAAGACGCCTCTCGCTCCTTACGTCGTGAACAGCTGCTGCAAACGCTTGCAAAAACCAAAGATGAACTCGCCAGTGTACGTCGCGCCAGACGGGCATTAGAAATGCCATCACGAGCTTCCCAGCGAAGCAGCCGAAAAGGAAAACCTCGATGGGCACGCATGGATTTGGATAGATTGGAGCGTGAAAATGAACATCTTCAGCGTATTTTAGACCTTAGAAGCGTCTGGGGAGGGAGTATTGACTTGCCGCTGCGAATTGCTGAAGAGGAGCTGAAGCATGTGCTTGATGAGCTTAACCGAGTGAAGCGACGCAGACGCGACCTTTGGACGGAGGACCGACGATCCTCTATTCTCTTTACGCAAATAGTGAAGGATCAACAACCCACCCGGGAGAAGGTTGCACGCCAGTACCGGGAAGGCATGTACAATCGTCTCACTCTGCAGATGAAGGTGGAGGGTCTGCAAGAAAAGATAGCAGCAACACAGGAAACATCCTGTCGCCTTGCCAAACAGGTTCGCCAGTTGGAGGAAAGCATGCAAGCGGAGGGGTTAACGCAAATGAAACCCGAGGAGTACATTGCAATGCAGCAGGATGTGGAAAAGAATGCTGTAAAAATTGATAGGCTTGTCACTTCCGTGACGACGATGTCGGGAAAGTCGGAGTATCAGAGCTTTTCAGGCACTCACGGGACAAACGAGGACACGTCCAATGTGAGATTCCCCGGACGCGGTCAAATGGAGACCTTGCTTCTGAAGCTCATTAGACAGGTGGAACAGAAGGAAGCACGAATAAAGTCGTTGCGTCAGAGCTTCGCTAGAACAGGGTCTACCGTGCCCAAGAGCAAGGGGAGCTTGGCCAAGTTTGCGGCGCGGAAGCAGTCCCTCACAGGAAGCAGAACAGGGTCCTCGATGTCGCGGTTGTCATCCAACAGCATTTTGCACAAAGATGGTCCACTTGCCCCACGCCGAACTGATGTTAAAGCCGCCGCCCACAGTGTTCCCCCCTCGAAGTCGGAAAGCGTACGCCTGCAACAAGAAAAGGAGAAAGTTGAACGGGTAAAGAGGACAATACCGCCCCCCGGCGCAGACGGAAGGCGCGTCATAGCGAGCAAATTGCCCGCGTCTTCTCTTGTGAAGCTAGATGGATCACTGTCTGAGCTTTCGGAAAACCATAAAGGCGGTTCTGCTCTTTTCCCTGTATGTGCGTCCCCCACCAACAGCAGCCGAGCGTCGGAATTCTCACCCAAAACGGTGGACAATAATGTTAAGAAGCATCCTGCCTTGAATGATGAAACAAAATCAAAGATGACTGCCTCACCACATTCTGGCAGTGAGCTGCACAGTTCACACAGCCCTTTCCAGGGCTCTCCAACCCAATTCTCCCCAAATTCACTTGGTAAGTCGGGTTCCTCCAGAGTCGTTGCCATTAGTGATGGCCGCCCATCCAACGAGGTTGGCAAGGAGGAGGTGGCGGACGCCGCGCAGGAGGCAAGGGAAGGTGCCGCGAAGACACCCATCTGGTTGGATGAATATTAAGAATGGAAAGGAGTGAGGCGTCTCTCTCTGGGAAAAAGTCCGAGAACAGATAAACCTGTGTAACACGCGGTTCTACCTGGGCCTGCGTGGGAAAAATGTATATATTTGTAGATGTACTCATATATTACTGATTAAGAAAGGGGAATGGGGCGAAGAAGGGAAAGAAAAGGAAAGAAAAAAGCAGTAAGATGTCCGTATTGGTGACTTCTGTTCAAGGTGTAGACCAGACATTCTGCTTCCATGATCTACTTGAGCTGCAAGTACGTGGTAGTTGTCTTTGGTCCTTTGTTTCACTCGTTCTTTCCTTTGCCTTTTTTCGATGAGGCCTTTTTTCTTTTCTTTTCTTTTTTTTTGTCTGTGTGCGTGTTTCTGTTACTGGGGTAGAGGGAGGGTGGGGGGGCGTAGCGGAGGCTGCTGGGTGGTTCCCGCAGATGGACTGAAAAAAAAACGGTAAGGGTGTTCCCTCAGTGAAGGAAGACGACACTCGATTGCTTTTGGTGGTAATGAGGCGTAAATTACGCGTGCAGGCAACGGCCTTCTGAAGAAGTGAATGCTAATATGTGTGTTGGAATTCAGTTAGAGAAAGAACGATTTGCGTGTGTGCGTGTGAGTGTACGGGGGAGGATCGTTTGTTTTTGTTTTTGTTTTTTGCCTTCTTTAGAGGTTATGCCGAACTTCTCATCCACTGAAAATGTGGGTTGTTTGTAACAAAGCTTACAATCGGACGGGACTGGGAGTTTCGACGCGGTGGAATGTGTAACACGCAAACTTGCCCTTTCTCCCCTTTTTTTTGTTGCCCCTCGCTCACCGTTCGGCGACTCCTTCATTTCACTCACCGACTCACGCGCTCATGCATTTGTACGTGTCATTTGTTATCAATGAGCATTCTCTCATGACTTTTTTTCTTATTATTTTAATTTTGCTGTGGGGTTAGGAATTGAAGGGTGGTGGCTATCGTGGCAGGAGGCGAGTTGCAGGGGAGGCGATAACGCAGAGGCGAAGAAGCGAGAGGCGCCGGTGTCTGTGTGGGTTTTAAATTCTTTCCCACCCCGATGTCGTCCTCCAGCGAGAAGAAACATGCGCCGTGGGTGAATGCCGTTGCCGGTGGTCTCGGTGGTACCGCCGCCAAGTCGTTGCTGTCCCCCTTTCAGCGTGTGGTGGTGATGCAGCAGCTGGGGGACCACAAGGAGCTTGGCACCTGGCAGCTTGTACGGTACATCAAGGAGCAGGACGGCTGGAAGGGTTTTTGGAAAGGGAACCTCACTTCTATGATCCTGCGCGTGCCCTACTCCGGCATACAATTCGTCTTGTATAGTCAGCTGAAGTTTTTCTTTCAAGACATCTGTGAGCGGTATGTGCGGCCACGGCAGGGCCACGCCGCTGGCGTCCATCACCGCATTGAGACCTTGGAATTGTTTATCATGAAGTGCGGCGCTGGCGGCATCTCTGCCACCGTCGCAGGGGTCGCGGTGTACCCCGGCGAGGTGGTCCGATTGCGCCTCATGTCCGGTGAACGAAAATTTAACGGTATATTTAACACGATACGGTGCATCTACGGCGAGACCAATTCGTTGCGCAATTTTTATCGTGGACTGGGCGCATCCCTCATTCAACGGGTGCCCGACCTCCTCATAAGCTTCGCAACCTACGAGACGATAAAGTACAGATTGATCGAGATGGAATTTCTCAGCTCACACCCCTCGTACAAGAACATAGTTGCCACTGTTGTTGGAGGCGGGGCAGCGGCCTTGGCGTCGATCCTCGTCGCGTTTCCACTTGATGTGGCCAAGCGACGCATTGGCATGTCAGGACAGGGGAAGAGCAAGGTGGTGTACGCGGGGGTGCGGGACTGCCTGCGTCGGGTGTATGCGCAGGAAGGAATCCGTGGCTGGTACGCGGGGGCGCGCGTTGAGGCGATACGTTGTGTGCCACAAGTGGTGCTTATGTGGTTCTTCATAGAGGGCTGTCAACAGTTCCTAACGGGCTATTGTGTTCACTAGCCGCACCCTGTACAGATCTAGGTTTCTTTGCTTGCCTTTTTTTTTAAGCAGTGTTTCGCCTTTTTCTTGAATACAACTACCGTTTTTATACGGTGAGCGGGCGTATCGAACAATGAAGAGAAGAATATATATTTTTTGTTGTTGTTGTTCTTGTTGTTGTTAAAGAAGCCATGTGATGTGTTCCTTGGGTGTATCTATGCATGCATACAGATAAACGCATGAATGCTGGTGAGGGCTTTGTATTACATGGGAGAGGTAGACTCTGTGTGTGGTGACCTCTCTGCAGCCCTTTGTGTTCTGACTTGTGTTCCGACTTGTGTTCCTTCATTTGCAGTAAATGAAGGTGAATCGAATTACAGATAACAATATACATACGTATACATATACATATATGTATACTTCTCTTAACATAAGCGGCGGGTAGTTGTGGGTGGAGGTGCGGAGGAAAATTGGACAGCTATGCACTCATTTGTCTCCACCCTATTTATCCAGTTAAACATATCGTTGGTTTTGTTTCCTTGTCTTTCGTTTATGCGTATATGCCCTCTTCCCGGAACCGAAAGATATGTGCGTGCGCGTGCAGATCTTTGGTGCGGCATGATAGACAACCGAATCAGGTTGCCTTTCTTCACATTTTATCGGAGAGCGTCACTCTGAACACGCATTACTATTGAGACTTATCTTGCGTAAACGTTGTTTCAGTGCACAGAGGTGTGCACGGCGCGCGTGCGTGCGTGCGTGCGTGTGTCTCTGCCTGTCTGCACGCTGGGTCCATCTCTCCCTTTCTTTCTCTCTATTGCCTCCCTCCTCACTGATGAGGAATCGGCCGCGGCGTTTGGGCCAGAGGCACAAAGCAGGCAATAATAACACCAGAGAAAAAGCGGCAGGCGCGGCAGCTCCAGGCTCAGGCGGGAAAAATACGCCAAGAGGACAGAGCGGCTGTTTGCGGGAGGTCGAGCAAACAAGGCCAAAAGGAAAAACCGAGAAGAAAAAAAAAAGCGGAACTCCGTCAACGAGGAAATATGGAGGCAGGTGCCCAGGCGCATTTGGAACAGCTCATCAGCTCCATGCAGACCGCCGGTCGCACGGAAACGGCGGATGTGTTGAGGCGGGCCAAGGACGAGTTTGCACGCTCGCTGTGGTGTGAGATGACGGACGACCTGCTGCTGGCCGTGCGTGACCCCATGGTGCTGGAGTCTGGCTATGAACTGCACGAAAAGGTCTTGAAGGTGACGCGAATGGACATGTCCCCCATGGCCTACGTCAAACTTTTGCACTACATCTGCTTCAGCCCAAATAGCACGCTCCCAAAGGCGTTGGAGCTCCTCGACGGCGCCATCGCCTCGCTTGCCGCAAGTTCGGAGCAGGGCGAGAATGTGGCCAATTGCATTCGGGCCCTCTTGCTGCTGGATAGGTACAACGATGACTCCTCTGCGCCCGCGGGGACGGCCGCCTCAGAGGCGCGCAGCATCCTTGACCGGGTGGAGAGTTTTATCCACTCCAAGCAGATGCATGAGGTGGAGCCTGTTTTAGCCGCACTGCATTGCCAGGCCCGCGGGAAGGACTACGAGATACGCCAGCAGTACACCAAGTATTACTCCAACGCCTTTGAAACCGTGAAGTGTGCGGAACGTGCGGAGATGCCGATCATTGAAAGTGACCTCTTGTCGCTTGCCTACAAAACTGCCCTGTCGGCGTTACTCTCGGAGGAAATTTATAACTTTGGTAAGTTCCTTAACGACCGCCGCTTCACGGAGCGACTCGCGGCCTCGGCGGAGCACGTGTGGATTCTCGAGTGGCTGCGTCTCTGTAACGATGGCAAGGTGAAGGAGTTTGAACAGTACGCCGCCGCGCACCAGGCGGAAATTGCGGCGAATTCGATCCTCTCCAACGCCTTTCCGTCCATCGCGAAGAAGGTGCGACTGATGGCTCTTCTTCACCTCGTCTTCTACACCCCATTTAACGAGCGCACCTTCACTTTTGATGTGGTTGCGCGGCGTTGCGCCGTTGACGAGGAACGGGTGGAGCCACTGCTCCTGGCGGCGCTAGCGCAGGGCATTATCATGGGGAAGATCGACGGCCTCACGCAGGAGGTGCACATCACGTGGGTGGAGCCACGCGTGTTGAGTCTACAGGAAGTGAAGGAGCTTGCCGTGCACGTTTCGCGCTGGAAGGAGAAAACATTGGGACTCATGCAGTGCATGACGGAGGTGGCGCAGGAGACGCCGAAATGAGAAAGAAGGAAAAAAAAAAAGAATGCGGGGGGAGGCGGCGAAGTAAAGGAAGCAGACAGAGTATCTGCAAACAGGCGCAAGGAGCGCGTGGAGCGAGGAAACGGGCACGGTTGACGCGCGCGGGCAGCAAGGGAGAGGTGGAGAGAGAGAGGAGAGAGCGAGCGACGGCGAAGAGAAAGAAAATAAAAAAAAAAGGCAAAACTCAGGTTCACGGGAGGAGAGGCTCTGGGTCCGCGTGTGAGGTCCTCCCCCTCCGACGCCGCGGAACGAGAGAAGAGGCAAAGGAAGAAAACGAGGCGACGGGGAGTTGGTGTGGGGGCCAAAAAGGACGAAAATGAAAGGACTCGTGTGACCTCGGGCAGCGCGAAGAAAGAAGAAGAAAAGAGTGTACCTTTAAAACAAAAACAAAAAGGAGGGATATATTGTTCTCCTTTTTCACCACTTTTTCTTTCGCCTCTGCCTCACTATCTGACAGTGTGCGTATGTTTTTCTCTTTCGCGGCATGTATCTCCATTGTTTCACCCCCTGCCTCTCTGTGTCTAGCTGTGCGCCCCGCGCTTGCGTGTATTATGTGCATCTGCCGTGTGAAGGAGGGGGCCTGTGCGGTGTCTCTCTGTACGCGAGAGGCGGAGGAGTTTGCGAAAGACACACACGACGAAACAACACCAACAACAACAGGAAGAAAAAAGAAAAAAAAGTGAGTCCGGACGCGACACGTATCCGTTTCCCCCTCCTTCACTGCCTTTATTACGGGTTCGTTGGCTCTCGGCAAACCACGGGCCTTGTTTTTTCCTCTTCTTTTCTATATCTGTCTTTTGCCGCGCTGGTGTCTGCTGTCACTTTGTTTCTTTGCTCGCACGACTGCAGCTTCCTCCTGGTCTCTCTTCTCTCGCATGTGCGACTCTGTGTGTCTGGCTTCCTGCAGCAGTTTTGCGAGTAGGCGACGAACAAGCCATCAGCTCGTGTGAGGGACTTCCTCCACCCCACTTGCATCATTGAAGTAAGCGCACACACGCGCACGACTGTAGGCAGGGTCTATACATACACGCACGCTTCCCGCCTTATTAACCGTTGTGGCAGTGCCTTTACGCGTCTTCACATACACTTCTATGGCGGCAGCGGGGGGCGTTCAACTGCCGCACTTCCACGGAGGTAGCACCTCCGCCGTGAATGGGGCCAAAAGGAGTGTACAGGCAACTTTCTCCCCAAACGAGGGAACACACACGTCGACGCTGCAGCTCTCAGCGAGTGATGAGCCACATGCGTTTCCGAATGCAGTGGATGTCTTGAATTGCAGAGAGGAGGTCTTAGTGGGTATGCTAACTGCGCTCAGGGAAGCCACGGCGCGCTCGCGAGAGCCAGTAATGAAAAAGAAGAAGCAGATGAAGGGTTACACCAAGCGACAAATGGAAGTCGTGCAGGAGGAACTCCTTTTCCACCGAAGTACTCTGATGAGAGCCAGTGCCATGTTGAAAGAATCTGTAGAAGCGGTGAATGCCCGTCTTAGCACATTACACGCTGAAGAAGCGCTGCTGAACGAGTACTACCAAACGCTGGATGATGAAATTGAGCTCGGGGAGAGGTATGATCTACCCAAGGAAGGCAGTTATCATCGCCAACAGCGTGAGTTGAGGCGTGCCGTCCCGCGTCAGAGGTACAAAGAGGGGCGAGTCTTCTTGGAGGCCCGCCGTGCGAAGCTGGCGGCGCTCCTGCATGAACTGGAGGTAGAAGAACGTGCGATATTCCCTAGCAGCGCCGACAACGATGCCGCTGCGGCGGAGGCGGCGGCGCTTGGCCGCGAGTACAGCATAGTTGACTCGAAGGGACAGAAGTTAGACGATGTGTATGATTCCACCGCTGCTACTGCTGGAGGCGGCCATAACTTGGAGTTACGCTTGCGTGTGCAACCACTGCTGGAGAAAGTGCGGGAGCTGAGAATAGTGCCGAAGCTTTCTCCGCGCAGTGTCAAGTCACGGTTACGGAAGGAGCTACTACTCCCCTTCTCGGCGCGTGTCCTCGCCCTGAAAATTGACGAGGGAAACAACCCGGGAGAAAGGTTTGTAGAGTGGTACGTCAACACTGTCATTGACCCCTTGGCAATGGCACAACTTGTCGAGCTTGTACCGCGTGAGTATCTTGTAACGACGACCGTGCGACTTGTAAACGTGTGTGATACATATTTGCACCTACGTCAGACGCAAGCTCTTCCAGACGTCTTGCATGTTTTACTGCAAGCTATTGCGGAGGGACGCTCGGATGCCCTTGCGACCCTTGTGCTCTCCCCCTCAGACTCCTACTTGCATGCGTTGGAAAACAAGGACTATGTGGGCATCATCTTTTATGCGGCATTGGTCGCTGGACAGATGGAAGTGCTGCGGCATCTTATTTCAGTTGGCTTCTACAACGTCAATGCCCTCGTCGCGTGGCTTTTCTTGAATCCCAACAAAGAGGATCCCGCCTACATTGCGTATATGACCGAAGTAAGGTCCAGCGTGAAACAGCACGTGCAGAGCGAGGTCTGTCAGCAGCAGGATGCCATCAGCGCCGAAACGTTGCGCAGTGAGTGGGATGTGGATATCGTGGCTTCTGAGTTGGTCCTGAGTTCGGTGCAGAGTGATTCAAGGCCCCCGTCAGTGAACAGTGGGTTGTGCGAGACCCTGCGGCGCTTCCTGCAGGAGCGACGGAAGTGGAAGTCCCATACGGCCGCACAGGCCGGTAAGGCCACCGCTTCCACCAAAGTGAGATCGAGCGGGGAAGTCTCTTGTGAGCCATCCTCTCTGCTGGTGCCGCAATTGCCAATAGTGAGAGTTGGGCAGAACACGACGCAACCGAGTTCTGCTGCTGAGGTGCCCTTCTCACTCATTCTTGGGAAGCGACGTTTGGACCGCCTCCAACTTTCGCCCGTAAAGTGTGCCGTGTTGCCAGCCGTTAGCAGCTCATTTATGCGGCGGGTGGACCGCTGGGGCTACACACCGCTGAAAGCCACCGCCTCCCATTTCCTGCTTGTGGGCGATACATCCACTGCAAGTGCACACGTTGTACAACTCCCACCTCGGTACGCAGAATTATGGCCTGACGATGATCCGACAGAAACACCGCACGCGAGATGGCAACGAGAAAAGCGGCAGGCGTCGGCAAAGGCGAAGGGCCCGAGTTTCTACTATGAGGTACATGTCTCACTGAATTTTCTACTCAGCGGTGTCCCTCTGAGCACGACTGCATTTAACAGCCTTCCAGCTTCTGAAGACAAGCCTGGGCTGCAAACTTCCACGGTTTTTGTTGGTTGGTGCTCGGAGGAGTGTGTGCCTGCGGCCGATGGACGTTCCACACATTCTCCACTAGGCAGTGACCGCAACTCCATAGGAATTTCGTTTGACGTCTTGCACAGATCTACGGTCAATGAATCCGTGGAGGAGGTCATCTTACGACCTATGAAGCATGAGAGGGGCAGAACCTCTGTGTATCCCGTCCGAGATGAAGACGTCCTACAAGATGGTAAGGCGGTGGGAGATCTGGAGACGAGTTTGGAGGAGCCAGTTTTTCCCTTGTTGCGAATTCAGCTCGAAACAACTCAGGAGAAGGGCAACAATCTGGGATTTTCATGCTTCTCCACGAGGGCCTTCTCCTCGCCCATTTACGGAACCGCAAGCTCCATAGGCGACGCCTCGGCCTCGGAGAATTCGTGCGCGGCGACGGCGGCGTATGCGTTGAAGGAAACAATTGTACCCAACGTTGAATTTGTGCGCCAGGGGGGGAATGCCTCCGAGGCAGACGCTGGGGAAGGAAGCAGGATGTTTTGGACCTCCGCCTTTGCGGGTAATTCGGTCGTCCAGAGAGGGGTATCGGTGTACAACTACCAGTCCCTGGTGGTTGGCTGCCACGTGAATTTTGGCGATCGTACTGCGTCTTTTAGCGTCAACGGAAGGCCGCTTGGGGCCGCCTTTACGACGCTGCCGTCACCGGTGGGTCTTCGGCCAGCTGTGAGCCTTCAGGCATCACAGCAAATCACGGAGACGCTTCAGCGCGTGCGGCCTTCCGACGCGGTGATTGTTCGCTTTGTCTTTGAGGAAACACATTTGCTGACCACGCAAAACGTTGTCACGACGCCCAGCTGCTTTCCCGGAGCGCGGTCCCCTGTTGAGGCTCGGCAAGGAACACCAGTACGATGCGAGGAAAAGGAACAGGTCTGCGGAGAGATTCCGGGAGTCATAACGTCGTGCCGCCCATTGCTGTTTGACGAGAGTATGATGCAGTGTGCGCTGCTAGGGCTTATCACTTGCGGCGAAGGCATGCTGCCCACCGGCGAGGATGCCGACGACCTTATTCAGGCTGCCAGAGAGACTCTTTCACTGGGGCACAGCGTGCGCATCACGGCGGCGAGTGTCCGTCAGTTGTTAAGCGCACAGTCTACCGCGGAGGATTTGTTGTTTTTTCCGCCAGTGGTTGTAAAGCGTCGCAGCGACGATACGGAAAAGGGAGGAAACGGAGTGGCGATCATTCCAGAGGATGTTCCGCTGGTGCCGCTATGCGTCGCACTGGCGCAGCGTCAACGCGTGCCAGCCTATCGTATTGCCGTGCACCCCTTTACTGACTTCCTTGGTCAAGACGATGTGAGTAGGCGGCAGAGACGCATGGCGTTGCTCGCCTCCGCAACACTGGGCTACATGGAGGTCTTGTACGTGCTCCTTGAGCGCATGTGCATTGCAGAGACGCTCAGCTTGTTTACGCTCAGCCTCGCAAAGACTGACTCCGACTACTATCTAACAGGAAAGCAAATGAGAATTTTTACATCTGGAAACTGTCGCCAATGCACTTCCGCCGCCATGCTACATCGCGTTGAGTATACGCCACTGCACTGCGCCCTCCTTGAAGAACACTACGAGTGCGTGCATCTGTTACTCTACTACTTGAATCGGTTACTGCCGGTGGAGCAGAAGCGACACGCAGTGAACGTCCTGACACGTAGTGGGGAAACGGCACTTCTCATGGCCTGCCGCCTCGGCTACACCAAAATTGCAAAGCGTCTTCTCGCTATGGGGGCCGCACCGTCGAGCTTTGACCGTGTGACACGAACAAATTGCCTGGAGCTTGCCTGCGCCAGTCGTAGTGAGGAGATTGCCATGGCCCTCCTACAAACACCGCACTACTGCTCACAGGTGGCGGTAAACCTCTCGGGGGTGGCGACGCCGATTTGCTGGTGTGCGCTGAACAACATCGCCTCTCTCATCCCCCCGCTGCTAAAACATGGTGCGAGCCTCGACGTGACGTTGGACGGTCTCACACCGCTTCTTTTGTCTGTCACGTTTGGGAGTGAGGAGGCCGCGCTGCAGCTGCTTAGCTGCACTAAGGTGGTACCCAACGTCTCCACCTACTTGGCCCAGTCGGCCCGTTCTGCTTCGCACTGCTCGTCTAACGACGAGGTCAACGAGGAGGAATCAATCAAAGACGCCGAGGTTTGCCGTGCCGCCGTGATGGACATCAATGCCTTGGACCCACTCACGCAATCCACTGCGCTGCATTTGGCGTGCGAGCTTGGGCAGCTGGAGGTGGTGCGCGGGCTCATTGCAAAGGGAGCCTCATTGAACCTGCAGAACAAGTCAAGATTTGCCACTCCACTACACCTCGCCATTATCAACGGCCATGAGGGTCTGGCGCTTGAGATATTGGAGTACGCAAAGGACAAGCTCAGGCGTGGCCAAAACGTGCTCGACATTGCGGCTCTTGAGAAGAACGCCGACACGGCTTTGCATCTCGCCGCCCGAGAGGGCATGCTACAAGTGATCGAGTACATCATGTTTCAGTTTAGCGACGAGGAGATTACACGACTCTCCGGCACGCGCAGCTTTGCGAAACGGCCCACCGTCGTGAATGTTGTGGCCACAAACCGTCAGGGCATGACGCCGCTGCTTGTTGCAATCCACGCCCACCAGGAGGCGGCGGCGCAACTTATTGCCTCACTCATGCCAGACTCGCTGCCCAACCCGGGCGGGCCCGTGATTGACGGCACCTGCACGGCGGTTTTGGCGAGTGACGCGGAGGGGCTTGACAACGTCACACTTTTCTTTCTTTCACAGCAGCGCTATGCCGCAAAGGAGGCCTTCCGGGCGGAATTCTTCGCCCGCTACAATGCGAAGCGGCGGCAGATGGACCTCCGCGAGGACGGGGCCCCTCTCGAGTATGAGGAAAAAACGGCCGTGCTCTTTGGAGAGGGAGAGAAGAGGCGAAAAAGGGACAGAGCACGCAACCTCCGTGACACTAACCTCAGGCAGGCACAGGCTCGGCAAAGAACGAACGTCTCCGCCGCACTCCTCTCGCGGACGAGTCTCTCGCTGGAGACCTACGCGGAGAAGTTGGGCGGTCTCACCGGCACGCACGGCGCGATGCTGTCCCGCCGTCACACCGCACGAGGCGCACGGGTGTCGCGGACAGGGAGGCAGCGTCGGCGAAGCACGTTTGTGCGCATGTTGCTGGCGAAGGGAGGAATTGGCCTCACTGCACGGACGCTTATTCAAATATTAGAACAGGGCTTTCCTCTGGAGGAGATATACGTCATGGTTGACACCATCTCCACCGAGACGACGCGCTCGACGCAGAGCGTGAGTGCGATGCAGCACGTGGAAACACTCATCTTGTTTTTTCGCGAGTACGGTGGGGTGCGCATTGCCACATGGGATGCAGTTGTAGTAGCGCGACAACTTCTTGCGGCTCCGGCCCTGGCGGGAATTATGAATGCGGATCAGTTGGATAATGCTAAGAAACGGATGACGGAGATGCGGCCGCTGTGCAGAGAGTTGCTTTCCCTCATCCGTTCCCATGGCCAACGCCTAGAGTGTGTGGAGGACATGCGGCATATGGTGGAGCAGCGCGGCGGCGTTGGCCCCTCGCTTGTGGAGGAAATGACAACCCCCTTTGGATTCACCGTGCTTCAGCTCGCCGCCACCCTAGGTTTGCCGCACGTGTGTGAATTTCTCCTGGGTGAGTGTGAACTGAGTCCCTTGTATGTGCCGTCAACAAGCAGCATCCCCTGTAGCGACAGCAAGTGGTGTCTCTCGCCGTTTCGTCTTGCATTGCGTTCCGTCAATGTAGAGACCATTTCGGTGTTTCTTTTGCACGAACTGCAATCGGGTGATGTACAGGCAATGCTGGAGCACAAGGAGCTTGCAAAGGCAGACAAGCTGCAACAAACAGCGCTTCAGGAACTCGTTCGACAGCCACTCGATGGGCTTTCCACTACGGCCACCATGGACACACTGCACGTGATGCGTCTGCTCCTTTACAACGGGGCCGTGGTGCAAGGCAACTTTGACAATGAGGGAAACGATGCGTGGATGCTTGCCGTGTGTGCGGCTCCTGGCAAAGGCACCAAACTTGAGGTCTTTTTTGAGGAAAATGTACAGCTTGGCGGGGACGAAGAGAAAGAGGAAAGTGAGGCGGATGATGTGAAGACGTCTACGCGCAAATCCTCATCCACCGGGGAGACTGAGCCAATGCACCGAAACGAAAGCAGCCGAAGTGGGTGGACGGTGACGTCGCTTGATACCGATGAGAAACGAAGGCAGTCGCTACGAATGCCGCTCATAGGCTCTGTGGTTGCGCCGCAGTGGACGAATTCCCTTGTGGTGCTTCAAACCGTTGACAACTCCACCCCGCTGAGTCTAAAGAAACGGATATACTACGCTCAACTGATCTTTTCCTGTGCGGAGCATAACCCGCAGAGTCTCAGTACACTGCTGGAACGGTATCCGCATGTCCTTTCTCCCTCCGTTGTTAACCCTCTGACGGGTGACACCTTGCTGCTCTTTTTGTTGCGCCGGGCCGCCAACATCTACTCGGTGGAGTGCGGGATCTATGCGCCTCCTCAGAACAATACAGACCGTGAGGATGCTTTACTAACAGCGCGCTGCATGCCGCTAGAGGCGGAGATGACCCGCATCTCCGATGGCGATCCCGTACCGTACCGTGATCCATGCACCATTCCCGCTGTGCGCTCGTTGCTGCTAGTCGTGGAGCAGTTGCTGCGAAAATTCTCCTTTGACAATCTGTACTATGAGCACAGTGACGGGGAAACCGCCTTGGCGCTGGCCGCACGATTAAGCTACACCCCGATTGTCTCACTTATAGTGCAGCGGCCTGTCGCCTTGGCTGCGGGTGGGGAAACCAGAAAGGAGGAGACCAAGGAGGCGGAAACGGCGTGCGCTGCCCCCGCCGGCCTCTCCGATATGGACTCCGCGAGTACTGTGATCCACGACGACCTCGTGCGAAATTTGGAGTCTTCCTCCTGTTGGGTGATGCTCGCCACCCGTCTCTACTACGCGGAGGAGGAAATGGACATGCTGATGACCATTCTCAGACACCTCCGGTCGACCTCCACAAAGTTTTCATTTTTGTCGATGGCCTACTCCAACCTACACCCCATCGTGGCGCTACGCATTGCGGAGAAATACGCAACTGACGTGAAGAGTATCCTCATGCATCCGGAAGCCGTCAATGCCTTCTGGTCCAACGTTCTCTATGCCCAGTTTGTGGGCCGACTTGAGGAGGTGCCTGTGACGCCGGCAGGGTGGAGTTCCATTCTGAGTGTGCTGCTGCCTGCTGCCTCGGCTATCCCAATATATTTAATCAAAACAACACCTTCACTGCCATCCAGTTCACCCGCCGATTCGACGCCGTCAAAGCTGCTGTCCCCGGTTGCTTCCACGCCGGCTGCATCCGGCTCTCCGGTGAAGAGGGAAAAGGCAGGGAATCGTGCCGCCCCCAACTGGGGTTTCATCGTCAAAAAAACAAGACAGTACATTCGTCAGCTTGCGGCGGCGGCGGTGTGTGTGGCGTCACCGCCGTCTGCCATTGCATCTCTGCACGGTGGTGGGGTCATTCCAAGCTCGCAGCGCCAGGTGCTTACGGTCATGTCTAACCATTTTCATGAGTTAATTGAGTTGTCCGTGCGTTTTGATAACTCTGCGATGCTGCTGGACCTCATGAACCTGGTTCCCGCAGAGCTGCAGGCCTGCGTCAAGAATGAGTGGCGTGATCTCATGGAGAAGTATCACATTGACGTGGTCGCTATCGCCGCAGGCAGCATGACCATCATGAAGACGCTTGCTCGTCTCCCTGAAACGGCCGCACTGCTAAGCAGCGAGCGATACGAACGCATTGATCCCGCCACTGGCCTCTCCGAGGAGGTGGTGGCGGCGCGGGAGGCGATGCCCGACGCACCGTCGGCGCCCACAAAACCCGCCCCTCTGGCTGGAAGCACGATGATGTTGCGTGGCGAGCGCGCCGGCAGTGTCTCTGGGGTTCTCTCATCACGGAAGTCGTTTGTTCGAACCTCCCCCGCCAACGAAAACAAATGGACCCCAAAAAAGCCTAGGGAGAACAAGCAGGCGGTGGTGAATATCCTCGCACTGGATGCGACGACGCTAGACACGAACGTGGAGGGGGAAAAGAGCGAGGCTGAGAAGCCCGAAGCCAACTTGCAGTACATGGAGGTGATGACGGCAGCGCGCGAAAGAACGACGGCTTCGGCGGTTACCTGGGGCATTGGTGCTGCCGCACGACCCATCGCATTGCAAGAAGGACTCAAGGCAAATGCTCATGCGGCGCCTCAACTACAACCCGCCTCTTCCTTCTCGGCGCAAAGGAAAACGAGTACCGCGGCACCTAGCGATAGCTCTCGCAACCGCTTTCTTACAAATATGGGCGCCGAGGAGAGGCTCTCCGTGACGTCCGTGCAACGTAAGTCACCGAGGCAATCCTTGACGCCGGAGGGGGGAACCGTCACAGGCTCCTCGCGCCAAGCGCCGCTGCCAATGGAATGGATGCCCTCGCCTCCAACACCGCAGTACTTTCCGTATTATTTGTGCGACTGGGCGCTTCACACGACCCTTGTCCTACACGCCCCACGACCGTCGCGTCGAACGGTTGATACCCTGCTTTACCTTATGGATCAACGTGCCCCCCTCACGGCTTCGGCAGTGCAACTATTCTTGGCGGCCTCACGACCTCTGAACTGCTGGGAATCCAGTGACGGCCAACTGATCACGCTGAACTACGCCACACGCACACACCAAGACACATTGTTGCACATTTTGGTTCAGAATGATCAACTTCGACTTGCACGGTACTTTCTGGCGACCGCCTTGTGCTACTTTACCTACTACCAATATGACCCACCAAGTACGATGCCGCCCCACTTTGCATTGATGGATATGCCCAAACCGCAGAAGCCTTTTAAACCCCCAGAGCTCCACGGAGAGAGTGCAACGGAGGAGCCGGAAACGTTGGAAGAGGAGGGTGGGTATCCCGCCGTTTTCCTGCGCAGCATGCTGCGGATAAATAAACACGGCCTCACACCATTTGACTACGCCCGCGGGCCAATGGTGTCACTACTCATGGAGTACGGCTGCATCCCGCCGACGTACCGCCCGTATCCGCGTGGATTTTGCCGCGCAATTCGATTGCCCCTCGCTCCCTCAGCCTTCCACCCAGTGCCGCAGCTGCTGCTGGTGTCTGCGAACTTCATTGAGCTGCACGACGAGGGAAAGCCAAAGCCGCGCAACCATACGGCGGAACTTTTGGCCAGGGACACCGCCGATGCCGTTTTGGTGCGAAATCAGACCATTAGCCAACACGCGACAAAAGTAAATTTTTTACCATCAGTTCTTTCAGGTAACGTGAGTCTGCTGCATCTGGGGTTATGCTCCGCCGATGACGAACTTGTGCTGCAGTACATCAAAGAAAAGCGTCAGCAACAACTGCGAAGTCTCGTGTTGTCGCAAGTGTCGCGGAACACACCTACGCCGCTCACGATGACGCAGCTCTCGAGTGCCACGTTTGCTGGGGCCCATCAACGGGGCAAGTCGACACCCTCGACGGCCCCTAGAGCGAAGGGTTTGTCCTCAGCCCGCTCCGCCGCACAGCGTGGCAGGGCTGAGAAGGAGTTGCCAAGCGCCTTGAAGCTTATGGATGTTCTTCGTGAACGCGGCTTTGTGCTCTTCCCGCTTGTTCTTCCCCTGGACCTGGAGGCAAGTCAACCAACGCGCGAGGACGACTCCAATGAGAGCACCGCAATTCTGCTTACCATGACCCCCATGGCACTGGCAACTTGTGCGGGTGTCGTGAAGCGAGATGAAGTTTCTCAGGGGAATAAGCGGCCGAAGAAATCCACGGGTACACCTCGACCAAACTCTAGGGCTGAGGCTTCCTTCATTCCGCCACGTTTTACACTAACAGCGGGAAAGAACCGTCATCCCGCCGATGCCCTCGATGCCTGGGTGGCCTCCCGCCGTTCATCGAAGTCAGCTGCAGCTGGAAAGGACCCGCACATGCATCTGCTTGTCAGGTCTATCGGCGGTGGTCTCGCCGGGCGTACGATTCAGCTTCTCGGCCTCTGTACGGCCCCTTCTTACGAGTCCCACAAGTAGCACATTGCTTGGGCGCCACAGGGAAACCCTCCTTGGATGTAGTATTCGCAGCTTCCTGGTTTTTCTTTCATTTTGTTGTGCACCTTTATTCCTTCTTTTTTATGTTGCTAGCATAAGAATATGAGGAGAAATCATGAAAAGGGAGGGGGAAAAAAAATGTAAAGTGTATATTGAGTTTATTCCAATGCACCTTTCTTGCTTTATGTTATGTTGTATGCCTGCGCAGGTTACGCAGGTCCGTGGCAGCACCCAGGTAGCTGTTACACTTATTGTTGTCGTTTTTTTTTTGACCACCCGGGGGTTGGTCAGTCACCATTCCGATGGGTGCTGTGTGTAGATGCACTAACTCTGTCCTTTTTTTCCTGTTTCCACTCTTCACTTTCTTCTGCATGAAGTGGGAAACGGCAGTGTCACATGTGAGGCAAGGGCGTTTTCGTGTTTTCTATGGTGTCCGTCTCGCATGAGACGTTCATTTTCGGCCGGGAGGCGGGCGACTGAGAGCGGAGAATGTCGTCCGAAAGGGAGGGTGGGTGGGTGTGTGGGTAACGCACACTACTCCCTTGTCCATCATCTACCGCAGTTTTAACTACACGACGGTGTCAGAAGATGTTCCCGCAAAGGCGTCCCGCTAAAACGAGGACAGGGCCAGGGCGTTTTGTACATCCGCGTCCGCTCAGGGCTCTGCGCGAGGACGTCACTGCAAAAAGTTTGCCGAATAAGAGCTCTGAGTAATGTGCCGAGCTTCACATGGATCACATCTTTTTTCTTCTTCTTCTTTTGCTGAGAATGATGCGGAAAGAAAGAGGAAGGAAATGCATCTCTGCGTGGGCGCGCAGTGGAGGACGGCCCACGCACCCGGTGTTGAGGTGAAACCAGACTCAATGTAGATGTGTGTGCGCTTTGTACTGCTTGTGGCTGCTGCTGCGTCGTGGTGGTTGGTGATTTTTCCCCCTTGCGTTGTTTCTCTCCCACTCTGTCTTCCTGCTTGCGTGCACACGAGGGGTAGCACGGAATAGGTGATGTCCGAGGAGGCGGCCGGTAAAGGTGAGGCGGGCGAGGCGACGACAACGGCAACGGCGGCGCCGCACCACACCAACACGGTGGATCATAACAACGCCGTTATTCGGAAGCGGCCACGTGTGGCGTGCCTGCGACAGAGCTTTTCCCGACAACTTTACCAAATGATTATCCGGCAGCTGCACCATGATGGATACCTGGGGGCGGCCGCGGCGGTGGCCGATGCGACGGGGGTTGTGGTTCCACGGTTAGAGCAGAACGGCCAACGGCTGTCAAAGCTTGTCTCGATGGGTTTGGCGCACGAGGCAAGCAACGTGACCGAGATGGAGAACTTTCTCTCCTATGAGGTGGTGGAGCGCTACCTTGGCGCCTCCAAGTTGTACGTGCCGCTGCACCTCACGGAGAGTTCAACGGTGGGTCAAATGGCGTACCGAATGCGGGAACGCTTTACGACCTCGTCACTCGGCGGGGTCGTGCGTCGCGTCAGCATGTCACCGGACGGTTCGCTGGTAGCCTGTGGTGGAACCAACGGCCTGTGTGTTGTGTTCTCGCTCAAGACGATGGAAGACCTTATGGCTTTGGAGGAGGTGCGGCAGGAAAACCAGTTCCGTGGCTTGGACGGCAGCGGCAGCGGCGGCGGCGGCAGTGGGAGTGGAAGTGGTGGGAATGTGGGGGTGCGTAACGCAAGCAACAAAATCACTGAACTGGCCGAGGCGCGACGCTTTCACGAGCACACGCAGTCAGTTGAGGCCATGCACTTTCATCCGTCACGACCGCTCTTGTTGACAGGTGGGCGCGAGGGGGATTTGTACCTGCGGGACTACAGTCAACCGAACAATAAGGTGCTACATAAGCTGCATGACACCTTTCCCATCCGATCGGCCGTTTTTCATCCCTCGGGTGAATATATACTTTACGCCACAGACCACACCGCCCCGAGACTGTTGAATTTGCGCACATGGAAATTAATGACACCCACCACAGCCACCAACAAGGAGGGCAGCGCGTCAGCCAGCAACCCCGCCACTGGCAGGAGTGGGATGCCCAATAGGGGAGGCTTCTACAGAAGGGGGACCGACGACAGCCACGCAGCTGCCCTCTGTGACGTGGACTTTTCTGCAGATGGACGCCTGTTTGCCTCCTGTGGCCTTGATGGTTCTCTTATTGTGTACGACGGCGTCAGCAGTCGCCCGGTGGCCAAGGTAAACAATGCCCACTCGAGTGTACCCGTGACAAGCGTGAAGTTCAGTCGTACGGGTAATTTTATTCTTTCGGCAGGAATGGACTCTGTCGCTAGACTCTGGGATTTGCGCCGTTCCGATGGTGGCTGTGGCACAGTGGAGGTGATGTCGTTTGGCGAGCCTGGAAAGTGTAACCACCGCAGCATCCATGCCGCTTTTAGCTGCAACGAGAGCCACGTGCTTCTTCAGGACACATCCCTTTTTGCGATCCACTCCTACTGTGTTTACTCTAGCGATAAATCCTACTCCTTGGTGGTACCAAATCACATGCAGCGGGGGTTTGCGGCGGCACCGTTTTGCAACACCGTGGTGAGCGGTGGCGATGATTGTCGTGTCCGCCTGTGGACACCCGCGTGGGCGGCCGCGTGAGGCCTCCCGTCGTTTTTCATTTCTCTCTGTGTGTGTGTGTGTGTGTGCCCCTGAGGAGGCGGGGCGTTTTGTGCGGAATGACGGTGATGAATGAGGCCAGCTGACGTGTTCAGTGGGAAGTAACGGAGGAAACTAAAAAAAAAAAACAGGAAACCGAAGAAGAAAAAGAAAAAGAGAAAAGATCGATGGAGAGCAGTGCGGGCGGCGCTGCCGAGGAGGGGCGGGGCGGTACGGCGGGGGCGAGCCCCGTCTCCGCGGAGGCAGAAGCAGGGCAGCGGACAAAAAACGCGCGGCCCAAGACGACTGCGCGGGTCTGCCGCTCTGAAGCCGTGAAGCAGCCAGCGAAAACATGACGGGCGACACCGCCGTGCGCATCGAACATCAAACACCACTCCCTCCCCCCACGCCTTGCTTCTTTTCTTCCTGCTGGCGGCAGCATCCCACTGCCCTTTTGCCTTCCGCCGCCCTTCTCTCCGCCGCACACCACACTGGGGGGATTGTAGGAAAAGGGGAGACCGAAGGAGGCGGCACAGGATAGAACGCAATCACCAAGCGGGGACACGCAAGGACACGCCGCAAGCACAAAGGCACACACACACACACAGACAGAAGACAAGACAGAAGTAGAAAAAAAAAAGAACTAAACTTTTGGGCGGTGCAACCCCGAACTCCGCTTTTTTTTCTGATTTTATCTTTTTTTGTTTTTATTGTGTTTTTGATTTTACTTCCTTCGACGCGTGCCGTGTGGTAACGGAGGGCCTTTGGTGGTCGTAGTTGTTGTTTCTTTTTTTCTTCTGCTCGAGCCATCCCTCCACACGCGCTGACAATGGCGGGCCTCACGTCGGACAATATCTCCATCGCCTCGGCACGCCAATATGGCTTCTCAAAGGAGCGCGACACGTGCGTGTTTTGCGGGAAGCGGTCCAGGCCGCCGCCCACGGACCCGCTTGCCCCCGTCTTTGTCTTCTTCTCCCTCGTCGACTGCCGCCACTACGTGTGCCAGCCGTGCGCCCTCGTTAACTGCGACAACGCCGGCCGCTTCATTCGCTGCCCAACGTGTCACTCCGTCTCACGCCTGGCACAGACAGGAAAGAAACGCACGGGCCACGACGAGTCGCGGGTGAGCATCGACGACGGCGTTTCCTCCGTCGCCTCTCATGCCTCACGCCGCTCCGTGCGGCTGCTGGCGGATGGCAAGCCGGCAAGAAGCGCCCTCGCCAGGGCGGACCGCAGCAAGAAGCGTTCTTCCTCTGTACAGTTTATGGCGAACCCCACGGCGTCTGTCGTGTCGCCGCCGGCAAATAATGCGAGGCACAGCCGCGGCGACCAGCCGGCGACTTCGCCGCTGACGCTCGACGCGGTTGGGAATCTGCCGCGGGACCCCAGCTACGCGCAGCGCGAGCGCCTAAAGGAGGCGGCGGTGCAAGCGAAGCCGAAGGAAGCTGTTGCGGTGAATCTGTACACCATCAAAAGCTCGGCCGCGCCGCGGCGCCGTTCTTCCGGCACCCGTGCGAGCAGCGTGCCGTTGCCGCAGACGGAGCATCGCTACCTCGCGCCACCGCTACCTTTTGCGCCACCGCCGCCACTGCGTATTCGCACTGTCGAGGAGGAAGAAGAAGGGGCAGAGGACGAGGCAAAGGAAGCGGCGGAGCAGCAAGACGTGAATGTGCCGCTAAGCAGCATTGCTGACGAGATTAGGGAAAGCCTCCTCGCCACTCTGGCGAAGGAGTCCCAGGAGCGCTCCACCATCGCGGTGGCGGAGGAGTACCGCCGCAACGCCATGAGTAAGCAGCGTGAGATTCGGGAAAGGGAGATGCTTGCGGCGCGAGGAAGTCTCAGCAATGAGTTTGATGTTCGTCTTAGCCCTCGTACTCCTCTTGACGCCTCTGACGGGCAAGTCAGCGCGACATCCGACGATGAGACTCCGGCGGGCCCGCTCGGGAAACACCCTCGTGTGGCGCTGCAATACGACAAGGAAGAACCACTGAAGCTTTCAGTCCCTGTATCGGAGCTCTCAGTACATCCGCCGAGCATGCTAACGGACGGAATGGGCGTACAGAAGCTTGAGGCAACCGAAGTCGTCGCCCCGCGTGTTAACACGGAGGCGGAAGCAAAACTCGCGGAGCTGCAAGAGCGGGCGAGGCGTGAGATGCAGCATCAATTGGAGCGTCTGCACGCTGAGGTAATGCCCCCGACGCAGGTGGCAGCGGCGCTGGATGCGATTGAGATGAGAGAACGAGAAATAATAGAAGGTGTAGAGACTGTGGAGCGCCGCCTCCTGCATACCGCCCGTTCCCAGGATGAGGTGGAGCGAAGTGCGTTGTCGGTGCAGAGACGCTCTGCTGACCGCACGGCGCAGGTGGCGACCGAGTATCTTGCATACATCTCTAAGGAATTTGACGAATTTGCGGCGAGTGAGATGGAGCACCGTGCCTTCATTGAGGAGCTGCAGCGCTCAGGTTGGTCCTCGCTGGTACGGGACTTCCATGCCTCGTTGAAGGGGCTGCTCGAGGTGGAGCTTCTCCGATTGAGCGAGCAGCGCCAAGTGGAGCTCACGCGGGCGTCCCTCACGCTGGCAACTGAAGAGACAACAGCTCGCATGCGGCAGGAGCAAGCCGCATTGAATGCGCTCACGCGCCTTCACATGACGGCGCTGGAGACCATTGCGGACTGCCGTCGCCAGCTTCAGTTGAAGGAGATGCAGCGTGGGGCCTCCCGCATTGTGGCGGAGCAGCAGTTGTACATGCAGCAGTTCTACGGCCTCGCGGCGGCGGAGGATGCCACGCGGTGGAAGGTGCTTGAAGAAGAGCAGCGTGACCGTCACGCGGAGTGGACCGCCTTCGTCACGACAATGCCCACCCTTAGGACCGCAACGGCGGTTCCAAGTGCCGGCGCGTCTCGAACCGCGCTGCAAGCGTCAAGCTCTTCGCACGCCCCTGAGTCCTCTCACTCCGCAACGACGCCGCCAACCTCGGTTGCATCGCATTACCTTGCGGCGTTGTTTGAGGAGGCGGAATTAGAGGCATTGCGGTTGCAGCAGACGGAGCGGCACGAGCGCCATGGGCTGATAAATGTTTTCTTGACCCAGTCTCAGCGCCTGAGGGCCTACGAGGCGCCGATGGAGACGACGTACATGGACACTCCCCTCTCACAGCGCGCCATCGCGAACGGCCGGCGCCGGCTGGAGCTTCGAGAGGAGGAGAAGCGGATAGAGCTGCAGCAGCGATCGTGGGCTTCATTTCGCTCCATCGCCAACAAGGCGACGGAGGAGCAGGAACAAATTGCAAGAATGGAACGGATGCTGCGCGCCATCGCAGAACGGTCACGGAGCGTCTTGCATCGCTGCTTCGCGGAGGCCGAGCTGGCGCTGATGGATGAGGAGCGGCACGAGCGGCAGAGCGTCGAGGTCGAGGAGCGTCGGACACGCGTGAACCACGCCCGTGACGCGGTGCGGCGCGAAGAGGTGCTTCTTGCGGAGGAGCGCCTCTCGCACGATGCCTTTGGGACGCAGTTTTTGGAAGCGATGGATGTCGCGGTACGGCAGTTCTCCTCCGAGGCCGCCCGCATCGCCCAGGAGGAGCACCTAGAGCGTCTTGCGCTTGCGCAGGTGGAACGGCTTGAGTGCCTGTCACTTACGCAGACGCTCGAGTCGCGGATACGCCTCGACGAATGCGACGCGCAGCTACACCTCGCCGACCTTCACTCTACACTAGAAACAACAACGGCGGCAAGTGCCTGGCGTGCCCGTCTTTCGCTCGTGGAAACGGAGGAGTTGCGCGTTCGGGACGGCATGTACAACGATGAAGCGGGCGAATGGTTGTGGTGGGTGACGGATGAGCGCCGCCAGCGGATAGAACTTGCATCCCTAGAGACGGAACGGCTCAGACAAGCGAGGGAGAAAGAGCGGCTTCTAGCAAAGCTGAGGGAGTGCGAGGGCAGTGAAGGGCAACGACGCGTTGGGGTGGAAAGGGAAGAGGCGCGTGCACGGGCTGCTCTCGTGGGGGATGAGGCGCGCGATGCGGCGAATGCGTGCAAGAAGGGGGAGCAGCGGGTCATAGAGGAGGCGCGGCGTGAGCGGCACGCCAGTCAATCACAACGTCGTAGACGCGCCCTAGAGGATTTGTTACAAGATGAAGACGATGAACGGCATTACATTTGCGAGGACGAGCGGGACGCACGTCGACGGTTACGGCATCAGGCTCTTCAGCACTCGTGCGATATTCTGGACAAGAAGAGGACGAGCCCCGCCAAATCAGAGGAGCCTTCTAAGAGCGGGACAACGCTGGCATCTCAGAACGCCGGACGCAGCCCAGTAAGTGACCCTTCAGCCGCCGTCTTTGATGAAGAGTGGATCCGGCAGAAAAGACTAAGGGAGCTTGCAAGGGAGGAGGAGTTAATTGAGGCGCAGATGCGTCTACGCGAGGCGGAGATTCGTATTGCGGAAGAAGCCGAACGTCGTGCCAGGTCGGAGGAGGAAAAACGCGTGGCGCTGGCGGAGTCGGAGCGACTGCTGCGTGAGGCAGAGGGGCGGGCGGAAGAACGCATCCGCAGGGCACGCGAGGAGGCGCAGCGGTACGCCGAACAGGAAATGAACCGGGTACGTGATGCGAGCGAGCGGCAGGCAGCGCATGCGGCGGCACTGCGTGCGATTGAAGAGGAAGAGAAAACTGCCATGGTAGAAGCGCAACTGCGAGCGGCCGAAAGGGCACTGAAGGAAGCTGAGGGACGCGCTGCAGAGGACGTCCGCCGCGTCAAGGCGGAGGCTGAGGCATTTGCGGCTGCCGAGGCGCAGCGTGTCGCCCTTGAGTCAAGGCGGCTGCTGCAGGAACATCGCGAAAAACAGGAAGAGCAGCTGCGGCAGAAGGACTTTGAGGTTCAGCAGCGACTGCGGGGCATTGAACTGCAGGCGCAGGAAGCCATTTTGGCGGCAAAGGCAGAGTCAACTCGTGCGGCGGAAGAGGCGCAACGGCGGCTGGAGGAATTGGAGGCCCGTTACCAGGGGCGGGCGGCGGCTGTTGACGCTGCCAAGGCGAGTGTGCGTGTGGCTCAGCAGCGCATGCGCGAGTTGGAGGAATCTCGGCAGTCGACGCCACAGCACCCCTCCATGGCGGGGTGTGTGGAAACGACGACTCGCAACGGAGAAGCGGTGGCGGCAGCGGCAGTGCAAGGATATCAAGGGCAGCCGAAGGACGGCTACGCCCTCACTGCGGTGGTGTGTACCAACGTCATTCGAGCTGCCATACGTGAGGCGGTGGAAGAGGTCGTGAAGGCGACTAAGGAGGCGTGGCATGTGACTGAAGAGGCAGAGCAGCGACTCCGCATGGAGCGACGACGCCTGCGGAGAAGAGAAGCAGAGCGCGATCGCGCGGAGCAGGAGTTGCTTGACGCCGAAAACAAAGGCATTCGCTGGGGCGAGGAGGAAGAAGAGGAGACGGCCAAAAATTGGGTTGGTGCCGGCGCCGAAGAGGAGATGTTTAACACCCCGTTAGAGCAGTCCACCACACGCCATTTCCAGGGGAAGCGAATAGACAAACGGCCTATTTACCCGCAACCTCCGCCCGATGGCGGCTGTGCTGTCTGCCACCGCAAGGACACCGTGAGCCCTTGTGTGGAATGTGGGTCCCAGGTGTGCCGTTACTGCGGCCCCGCTGCCCCCCACCGTGCGTGTTGTGAGCAGCAATACATTGACGTTGTGAACGTCCACCGCCGTCGCCTGTCAGGGGAGCGGCAGGAAGCGGGGCACGCGAAACAGGATGCGGAAGAAATCAAAGGGGAGGAATCATCACTATGGGAGGTGGAAGACATTGTGGATGCTTTGCCTGAGCGGACTGACGTGGCCACGTCACCGCTTGGCGTGCGTCGACAGCTGTTGCCTGACGAGGAAAGCGAGGCGAGGACCGATGACTACGATGAGCCGCGGGACGAGGAGGATGCGACGAATGAAACAAGACGGAGCGCATCCACTGAGGCCGTGGATGAACCCAGGACAGAGCGAAAGCGGTATGAAGCCTTTTTTGTGCCGCTAACCTCTGACGCGGAGCCGAGGCGACCGAAGCCGCCGACGCCAAGAAACTACGTCCCGGGCGTATTCACCGCGGCGTCGAGGTTCGCAAAGGCGGAGCGGAGGTGCAGTCCACCTGTGGGCCGGGCACGCAGCAACCGACACGTGGACCCTGCCGCTGAAAAGGAGGCGCGGCAGCGGCAACCGCGCTTCCCTGGGAGTGCCCCGAAGGAGCGTCCGGCGTTCCACGCCAACCAAAAAAATCACCGTCAGCCGTGTCCCCGCCAGCCCCTCACTGCGCTGCAGCGCGAGGTGAAGGAGCCACTGCTTGGCCTCCTCGACCCGCGACTGCGCCGGCGGGAGGCGGAGCGGGTGGTCATGCAGGATCCACTTTCTGGTTTTGGGCGATCATCCTCTCCTGGTCACCTAGGAGGCAACTTTCCAGCCAAACCGGCACGCCCATCGCAATGCACGGCGGGGCGCATTTCTCCCATAAAACCCTCCATCGAGCTCTATGCGGACTTTAACGAATTTGCCCACCGCGACCCCACTGGCCTGGAGCGCACTTACTACGCTGGAAGGCCTGTGCGACCTCTTGAACAGGAGCACGACCCAGAGGACCTGGCAGACACGAGCCACCGCTACGGTGCACGAAGGCAGCATCAGGAGCAGTATAGGCCGAGGAAATTGCCGTCCAGAGAGGATGAGCGGCACGTAAACGTGAGTCGGGAGCGTGTGTTTCTCACGACTTACCATGAATTGCCTGACTACGCGGGGACCCGGCGGCGTCAGGAGTCGGTGCGGTATGACGCACAGCGGCGTGAAGAGTGCAATGTCCACACCACGCCAACGCTGCATCAGTTAGACCAGCGTCTGCGGCATCTGCAGCAACACCGCGTTCTTAGTCGTTCGTACGAACGCTCCCCTGACAGCCATTGTTTGCGCCACCACTTCCATCAGGAGAGCGCGATGAACTGCAGGCCCGCTGCGGCCTCTAGCACGGCACGACGGCCTACGCCGTGCCCCCATGATCCCTGTATCACAGTTCACCTCTTTCCGACTACCTATGCGCCCACAGCTGCGAGAACCACAGCGTCAAGGCAGCGGACACGCGGAGGAAGCAGCCGGCGAAACACCAGCCGTGCTGGTAGGCGCTCAACGCCCCGGGTCGTTTCCCCGCCATGGCGAACCGATTTTAACTCTGAATTTGTGCGTCCGCCGTGGAATTTTGAGCAGCCGCACTCATTTGTAGCAAGGTCGTACAAGCGAACTTTGTTGCCGTTCGAAATATAAGCAAGCGAGATTGGTCGGGCGTCCAACCTTCCCTCTTACCTCACCTCACCTCACCTCAGTCCCTGTTTGTCAGTGTGCATTTGTATATATATATATATGTATATGTATGTATGCATGTATGTGTGTGTGTGTGACAGGATGAATGCTGAAGGAAACCGTCGTTGGTTTTTGCTTTGCACCTCTGTTTCGTTCGGTGGCTCCTGCTCTCTCCGCCGTGGACTGCGTGTGCCTTTTCGCCTCCTCGTGAAGGATGTGGGTGGAGTTTGGGGAGAGGGGCGCCATTGGATTCGGGAGAGGGATAAATATGATTGAGAAGAAAAGAAAAAGGGCGTCGGTGCTCGCGGGGAGGTCTGGCGCTGGTGCATGGGGAACAACAGAGAGATATACAGATGCGTGGAAATACTTTCATTTCCATCCTCGCCGTCCCCTTTCACTACTCTCTCCTGCCTTGCTTGACATCACTAGAAATACGCACGACGACTGCACGGTGGCTCCGCCCACGGCGCTCACCCCCACCCTCATCCCCGGTTGCTCCTTCTGGACAACTCCGGGGTCGCCACAACACGGCGGCTGCTGCGGCTGCTGTTGTACGGGTTGCTGTGACGCACTGCATACATTCCCTGCCATGCGCTGCACTGCACTCAACGCTAGACAAAACGAGGGCGGGGGTGGGGAGAGCGACGAAGCGAAGAAGAACGGGGAGCAACTCCTTTTCGGAGGAAGACTCATGCCTCTTTGGAGCGTGCGCGTTGCGACGACTGCCTACAGAAGTGCATGCACGCACGCATATTTTTTTAAACTCTACATATGCATTTGTTTTACGGTAGAGAGGATCTG
>NW_021704137.1:0-2002 GCF_003719485.1 Trypanosoma conorhini | reverse complement strand
GGGGGGGGTGGGGGGGTCTCGCTTACTCTCTTTGCTGCCTACTGCTGTTCCTCAAGTCACTTTTAAATACTTTCGCTTGCCGATTTCTTTGGTGTAACGCACAATTGCTTGTCTGCGTTATACATATCTACATATATATACATTTATATATGGAAATAGAAGTATATTCATCTCTAGCTGTTTTTCCCTTCTTCGGGCAGTGCGTGAGTGGTGTTCGTCCTCGTAGTGGTTGCACCGCAGCCGTGTGAGGGGTCACTGTGTCTCTCATTCCTCCCGTGTGCTCTGTTTCTTGCTTGTCTCTTCCTCCGGTTGAAGCTTACCCAAACAAGGCTATTTTTGTTACGAACTACTGACCACGTATAGCGAAACAAAAAACAACACAAAAACACACACACGCACCAACACCGCAATCAGGCATAAAAACAGGCACCATGGCGCTCGTTCAGACGCACTGCTTCAACTGGATGGGCCACGAGGGCACCATGTCGGAGACGTTCAACCTGGGCTTGCTGCGTCACAGCGACATGGGCAGTCTGCGCTACAGCGATCATCGGCAGCGACAGGAGGTAGTGGCTGATATCCGCATGCGACTAAAGATGATTAAGCGTGACCTCGGCCTTCTGCCCCCGGAGGAAGACGCGGAGGAGGAAGCCAAGAATGATGTCGAGAGTGAAGCCTTCGCCGGGGTGGACCAAGAAGAGGAGGAAAAATATGCTTTGCGTATTCAGGAGCGGCGCAAGAAGTTTCTGCACCTTAAGGGGCCTCTCGTGGCCAGCGAGGACAAGGAAGAGGAGGTGGTGTACTACCACCCCGGCAAGCCCACGGTGGAGGCGCAGCAGCAGGCCTTGCCGCCGTTCGGTCTCGCCGTGCAGTCAATGCTCTTTTGCGCGGGCGAGACATTTGTTTCCTACCTTGACGGCAGCGCATTTGTGGCGCTGTCGAAGCTGACGGAACATAACGAGGCTCGCCGCCCCCAAGTGGAGGCGGCGGCTGAGGCGGCAGGCGTGGCACTCCACTCGGCAAGCGAATTTGAGGTGTCCTCCCTCCAGGCCGCACTCGAGAAGCGCGAACAGCTGCGGATGAAGCTCGACGCCGTGCGGGCAGCGAGCGACCCGAGTTATGCGGAACGCTGCGTCCGCGCAGAGGAGCGCGACAACAGCGGCCAACCCGTCACGAACGTGCTGCCAGAGGCCGGCGATGTGAAGAAGCTCTCCGCGAAGTTGCGGGCGGCGCAGGCACAGTTGGAGTCCGCGCGGCTGGCGTACAACAAGCGCGCGTACGTTGCCGCGCGGCGCGTCCTTAAGGCTCTCGCCAACAATGTGCCCCCGGCGGAGTTGTAGGGGAACGCGGGAGAGCACCTGCGGCGAGAGGGGGTGAACGGAAGCCGCAAGGAAAACACACAGGAACGAAATGAAGAGGAAAAAGAAGAAAAAAAAAAGAGGAACAACGCCGCCATGCAAGCAGTGGGAGAAACGGAGGATAGGACGCGGCTGTAGGAGAAGAGGCGAGGGGTGGATGGAAGTGAGAAAAAAAGCCGTGGCCGCATCACTCCTCCCTCCTCTCTCGATTCTGTAAAGAAGAAGAAAAGGAGGGACAAAAAAAAAAAAAACAATCTCATCGAACATTTGGGCGGTTTCGCGAAAAGAATACAAGCAAACAAAAAAGGGAAAGTTTAGATTTGGTGAGAAGACAATGGGGAAGAACCGAAAAAGGGGAAAAAAAGGAGGAGAGTGAAAATCAGGGTTTTTTTTTTTTTGCTCGTGGGCTTCGTCTCCCCTCTGCCGCTGTGAGTCTTGAGGGTGGAGGGAAATGTCATTCCTGGGGGACTCGCGCGAGTGCCCGTTTCCCGCGTAGGAGGCAACTGAGTGCCACACGACGTGGAACGGTGCGACACCGTGTGCGGGGGTGGGCGCGGCAGGGAGGCAGGGGGAGGGGGCAGGCGCGCGCTTCGCCCCCTGTTTATCTTCTGGGCCACCACTTCATGCTCCCACGACGTCGGAGG
>NW_021704133.1:33172-53906 GCF_003719485.1 Trypanosoma conorhini | reverse complement strand
ATATATATATATATATATTCATATATATGACAAGCACAAAATGTTCGCTCCTCGCTCTCTTTGCCTCATCGCCTACGGTATTGCGCAGTCGCCATAGATATATTTGTCAGCTTGTTTTGGGGTTCCACACAGCTTCATCCTTTTTTCAGCTTTGTTTCTTTTCCGCGTTGGAGTTTGTGCTTCTCCCCACCCCGCTCGCTTCTACTGTCTCTTCTCTCAGACGCCACACCCACCTCTCCTTGTTGTCACGCCGGGAAGATCCCGATACAACGCACGGCATCAAGGCCAACGCGGGGGACTGGGAAAGAAACAGAATACGAACAGGCAAACGAGCGAATACAGCAGGATGGGCACATTTTCATTTTCATTCTTTTTTTTTTACGTAGTTCTCCTATGTGGCGAGAACCTTCCTTCATTTCATCTTTTTGTTTTGCTTTTGTTTTCGTTTGGTTTAGAGTTTTTTTTTTTTTTGCCTTTTGCTTTTTGTTTTCTTTGGTTGCTTGGTTGTTGTTTTTTAGCTGCTGCTGCTGCTGCTGCTGCTGCCCCTTTATCACGACCGACTCGCATGCTTCGCCGGGTGGAAAAACTGACAACGATCACCGTACTTACACGTCCCTTTACTGAAGAATTTGCAGATTGTCTGGTGGCTTCCTTCTGAGTGTCGATGATGATGGTAGCCGTGATGCCCACCGCGACCCCGCCCTCTAGTGTGCCGCACCCCACTCCCCTTGCGGTGAGTTCGGCCTTCGTCCCCATCCATGTCTTCCTCGTCCGCCACCCCGTACTCGCCACGGTTCGCGGAGGGTTGCTGAGGATGCTGCGGGTAAGGCTGCAGCCCAGCGCCAGCCTTCTGGCCGACGATTTTACTGGAACCATTGTCATCAGCCTCCTCGGAACGTCCCGTCGGCGTTGGCGGGGCGCCGTCATCTACGTCCCCTGGAGACACACGATAGTAGTCTTCCACAACAGCGCCCCCTATTTTTCGCACCATCTGAAGTTCATTCTTGTGCTCACCCAACTTGAAGTAAACCAGATCGCGCCTACGAGAAGATGTTCCATGCTGCAGCACCTTGCCGTACTTGGACAACTCCCCAAGCACAGTTTGAAGTTGCCATGCACGAACCAAAGAGACCCAAATAACCGCGTAATATTCCCCTACCTTTCCTGACTGTGGTGGTTTACCCTGAGACGTTCTAGGTTGAGGTACTTGGAGCATCGTTTTGCCAGTGCGACCACCTTTAGCCGTTGCATTCTCATCGTCTCCCTCCTGAGACATGTTATTGTGGATGGAATTAGAGTGGATGAAGTTGCGTAGCTCACTCATTTCAGGAACGTCCTTTTCAGAAGTTGTCTTTTCGCTTGGGTGCAATGCGGCCCAAACATACTGCCGATTATTGGCAGACACGCCTTCTTTCCTTAGTCTCTCGTCAAGCGCTTCACGAGGAATTGCCATCAATTCCTCCATTGAAAGGAACATTTTGGCAATGACATTGACGACGGGCTCCGTCACACCTCGCTCTCGAAAGAAGCAGCGAATCTCCTGTGAGCCCGACAACATTGTTGCTGTCTCCGACGAGGCCCAGTTCATTTCTTCATTGCTAAGCGCGTCGATAGACATCGGGCCTGGGGCGGACGAAGGAGATTGTCGATACTGTTGCTGCTGCGGCTGGACCACCGGTCTGATCTGCTGAAAGTGATGTAGCATATGATGGTGCGTGGGAATCATAATCCCATGAGAAGGCGCCTCACTCCCTCCACCACTAAACCCACCGCCAGCAGCGCCAGCACCGCCAACACCCACTGATGCTGACATGCTCACATTAGGTGGAGGCTGGCGCACAACCTTTTGGATAGAAGGAATATGATGAAAATGATGCGGCTTCAGCTGTGGCACAGCAGCCTCTGCATTGTGGACCACAGGCGTTGTCTCAGATGAGTTCACAGGTTCCGGCTTCGCGACAGACTTGGTGGTTTGCGATGGGGGCGAGACTCTGGGCATCATAAGATGTGGGGGCGGAATATCATGATGATGATGATGATGATGATGATGATGGGGAACCATCACCCGCTGCGGGTTGGAAATTGACACAGCTGCCGTTGCCGTTGCCGCTGCCGCTGTTTTCGTCGTCACAGGCTGTGGGGTCAGCTGTGGGGACAACTGCATTGCAGGTTGCGGCGATGCTTGTTTTCCCATGGAAACCGGTGGTGCAAAATGCGCGGTGACGTGACGGTGATGCAGCAGAAATCTTGAATGCGTTGGGGAATTAGGAGTGGCAAGCTGATGCTGGTTTGGGTGTAGCGTAGGCGGTGACGATTGGTTTTGGGGGTGATATGAGGGCTGCGGTACCGTTACGGCGTCGTGCTGGGCACCCGGTGGAGGAAGGGGGCCCCGCCACATTGCTCCTCGCAGATGTGCGTCCTCGGACTCTTGCGTGCCAGGGGACACGCGATCCATCATCCTCTTCTGCGGCCCCTGTACCACCGGTGCACGTGGGAAAGAATCCGGTTGATGGTTCTCCGGTTGCTGTTGCTGGAGTTGCTGTTGCTGTTGCTGCTGCTGTAATCCCATCGGACCCGTTCCTACAACCACCTGGTGATGATGAGCTACGTTTGGAGGCTGTTGCCGTTGCTGATGAAGGAATGGATTAAAAGGGACTCGATGTTGTAAGTGTTGTGGCTGTGGCTGTGGCTGCTGATGCTGCTGCTGCTGCTGCTGCTGGTAATGATGAACAGGCACCTCACGGTCATGCTCGACATGCTTTCGCTGCACATTTGCCCAACCCGAGGTAACTGCTGGCATCGGCTCATCCTCTGGTTGACTGGGGGTTGGAACGCCACCACCTTCGGTGTAGGTATTGGCTCCACGAGGTATGTTTGGCTCCATTGCTGGCTCCACACGCCGGTCCTTGCCGAACTCCGCGTAGGAGGAGCGCACAGGCGCCGACGCATTGTTGTATGTCGGCTGCACGCCACGCACATTCTCACTTGGCACACCACTATAGTTCCCAGGGATACCACCGCTCATGCCTGACCCGACGGACCGTGTCGGGGGGTCCATGAACTCCTCCGCTCTCTGAACCAAAGTGTCCAGTGAGGATGTTGAGAGTAGCGCCTGGAACAAGTACAAGTCAGCGACAGACTGATCCATTATGGCCACCAGCATTCGTGCATGCTCAATGCCGTACGTAGGCTCCAGGATCGTCAGCAACATTTCCAAAATCTGCGCGTGCAAAGCATGCTGATCCGTTTCGGTTATAAGAAACTCGAGTAGAGCAGTACTTTTCATAGAAAAAACTGAGTACATCTCCTCCACACTACTATTTATCAACCCTCGTCGGAACACCTCCCGTTCTAACACACGGGCCATGACACCAAAGTTCTGCTGGATATGAGCGATAGTCGCCGACCTGTGGTCCCGACCCTCTTCCTCCGATGGGCCGCCATCGCCCGACGGTTGCTGCTGTTGCTGCTGTGATGTTGGCGCCGCCGTTGCCGCCTCACCACCATTGCTGCTTCCCGCACCTCGCTTCACGTCGCGCTCCTCCGCGGCACCCGACTCCGGCACGCCAGTCTCGAGTGCATCCCGTTCCTTCTCGCCAGAAGACATGGTGACGCTACTGCGATGAATGAGAGTAGGCAAAAGCTTAATAATTCCCTACGTTTAATATGATAGGGTTCACTACTAATTCCACACACGTGCAAGAAGGAAACAGGAAAAGGAAACAAGGCAAAACCGGAGAGACTCATGAGGTAGCGTCACACGCGCTTCATCACCCCACACCGCAATTACTCCATTGTACGCGCCTTCCACCGAAACTGGGCGGCCAAGGTGCCACAAGACAAGAAGAAGAATATGTAGGTTTATTTGTTTGTTGTGTTTCCTTTTTCTTTTTGAGAGTGTATTATTACGTCTAAAGCTCAAAGCTTGCGCTGAGACCTCCTCTCTCTCCCCCTCTTCTCGCACAGACGCATACATACATACATACACACACATATATATATATATGTATGCACTGACTTTCAATGGTATCAAACCAAGCAACAAAAGACGTTTTTCTCGACGGGTTAAGGACCCTCGAATTTTTTTTCCTCTTTTTTTTTTACCTTCAATTCGTTATGGGCTCCCTGCTCACTACATGTTCATTTTTGTCTTTCCCCTCCTCTTTTTTTTTTGTTTTATTGCCTCTCGTTGGAAGCAGCCTTTTCTGCCTCATCGTTCTTTGACTCCGTACTTTATGGGTAGGGCGCTGTCCTCCGCACTTCCGAGGCATGGAGGCTGCTTCAGTCTTAACCTGCTGCTGCAATCGCAGTCATGAACTGAGATGAAATATCAACTGTTGTTGTTGTGTTTTTTTTTCGATTTTTTTTTTTTGCTTTTTACTCCTCCCGGTTCCTTCTCGCATATATTTTTTGCATCTCCCTTCCGCAGGTTACTTTTTTCTTCCCCCCCCCCTCTCCCTCCCTCATTTTCTCACTTAGTCATTGATTCCCCAAACCCTGAAATTTCATCGCCTCGCCTCCCCCTCCATTTATTACTGCATTCTATACAAAAGTTAGATTTGCGCGGCCTGCGTGTTGTTGTTGTTGTTGTTACTTTTTCTTCTTCCTTCCTTTCCTTCCTTGATGACTTGTTTGCACCTGCTTCTCCCTCGCTGCCTTGGAAATTTCCTCCCACACTTTCGCTTCTGCTTCTTCGTCAACATCTCTGTGCCTCTTGTTCCACCTTCACCACTGCCACTACCACTGCTTTCCTCCGCACTTCTCACATCCCTCACTTCCTCTTCTCTCTTTTTCTTTTTGTTCGTTTTCTTATTGCTTTTTCCGCCGGCTTTGAAGTAAAACTCATAAACTTCGAAAAGGGAGCTGATTGTTTTGCGAACGTAAACAAATATATTTAGTTATGTGCATGCATGGGCGTGGCAGTATTTGCGTGGCGTGTACCACTCCTACTCTCTTGGCGGGGGGCGCATGTGTTCTGTTCTTCCCCTGGTGCTCCACACACGGGTCTCTGCCGCATGCAATGCCTCTCGCGTGTAGGTGTTAGTATAACCCTCCCTCCGCCTTCCCCCTCCACGGCAGCGCCCCTGCGGACTGAGACGCCGCACGCGCGTTACGAACAGAGCAACAACAAGAGAAAAAAAAGGAAAATGAAATTCAGAGGTATTCTACGCCAGCTTTTTTTTCTGTTTCTTTTTGCTTGGGCCGCGTGTATTTCTTTTCTTTCGAGCCCCGCTTCCTCCTCCTCCTCTCGCCACACAACCATCCGCGCCTGCATGGCGTCTTGCTTCTTACTTTGTGCGTGGGTCTCCACCTTGCTTGCCCAGCGCATGAATGGCGGCCAAAGAACTTCACACCTACGTTCCTCCTCGCTCCCCCCCCCCGCGTCTCCTTCGTTTCCGCGTTGCACCCCTCGACCACACGCGCTGCTCGCACCCCATAAGTACCACCGCACGGACGCGCGGGGGAACGCACACGCACACACACACTTACGGAAAAAAAAAACATGATTCTGTAAACTTTGGCTCTCCTTCCTCTGTTTACCTCTTCTTTTGCTATTCACGCCCCTTCCCCGCCCAGGCCACTTATTATTATTATTATTTTCTTTCATCCTCCTTTTTTTTCTTAGTTCTACTTCCCACAACTATTAACTTGTTTTTTTTTGTGCTTTTGGCCCGATTCCGCATTTTTCGTTTTCCTCTTCGTCTTTCGCTTATGTTTATCATTTGCCCTCTTCACTTGACACACGCGTGGGCCCGTGCGTGCAGGGTCCCTCTCCCCCCGCAGCGCCATCCCCCCCAGCCAAGAATATACATATACATATAAATATATATATATGTATTTTCATTTTTTTTTCTTTCTTACTTGGCCCTCGTGTCTTTCTTTCTTGTCAGTTTACTACTGCAGTCTTTCATTCTCTTCTCTCGCTCTCTCTGACTCTTGCGTTTTTCTTCCTTTTCCCTCGCATCAACTGGTGCTTTGATAGTTTATTAGTTACGCTCGTCCCCCTCCCGTTAGCGTTTATCACGCACTTCTCTCTCTCCCCCCGTCGGTCGGTCGGTCGTGCCTCTCTGGTTTTGCGCCTTCACTCGACCGCCCAAAGTGGTGCTGAAGAAAACGCAGAGAAACAAACGCACGGGGGCACACCACACACATACACACACACACACTCACTGACTCTTACTCAGACACACATACAGAGAACACACACATATGTCTATTTATAGCTACACAGACACACTCACGCACAAAGCGCGCATATGCGCGTAAGACTCAAAACGACCAAAAAATCGACAAACTACATAAAAGCTAGATGGGGCAACTTAAGACGCTATGAAATTATATATATATATATATAAACGCCTGGTTTGAAGTGTGAAGTATTATATTATATATTTTTATATACAGATGTACGCAAGTATGCACTTCGGAGGAGGGGAAGTCAGAGGGAGAGGGAGAGAGAGAGAGAGCGAGCCCCTGGGAAAACTCAAACAAACAACAACAAAACATCGACAAGGAAGTTAAACTAAACGCCGAAAAAATGGGACAGCTGTTGTCTCCGTCTTTCTTCACTTCTCAGATATGCTCGTCCGTGTCTTTCCCGACCTTTTTTTTCTACCACTTCTTCTTCTCGTATACACAGACACCCACACAATCACACTCTCTCGTTCTCAGAGTGTATTTGAAAACCTCTCCGCTTGCCTGTCCATGTCTGTTTGTATATCTAAGGCTTCATCTTTTTTGTTGCATTCATTACAAGTTCCCTGGTGCAATCACTCTTCCCTCCTCCTTCACCGCCACCCCTTGTGGTTCCCTCGCCCATTTGCGTCCACTTTGCATGTATTTGTCTTCAGGAAAGAAAAGGCAGTAGAGGTAAGAATGGTTGTAAGGAATGGAACAGAGGAACAGGTTGGCCAGACGATGGGAGTCTCATGCATGCAAAAGATGGTTACCATTCAAACTCCGGCACACTTCTCACCCCGCCGCCCCAGATGAAGGAAAGGTCCTCCTGCGCCTCTGGGGTAGTCTTGAGCTCTGGAATGCCACAGGCCCCCCACACGGTGTCGCGGAAAGCCACGGACTCATCCGCTTTTACCGTCAGTGATGGGACGCTGACTTGCCTCGCAGATTCTGTGGTCTGGCAAAGACCGTTCGTGTGCGTTTTGGCCACCGAAGCCACTGCCGGTGACGTGGTGTTTACCGCAGTTGCTGTTGTTGCCATACCAAAGCCCAACAGTGGAGTCAGAAGTGCGTTGTTTGTCGCCATGTTTTGCAGTGGTGTGGCCAATGTAACAGCTGGGGGAGTGGTGTGGGAAAAGGGGCACTCGCTACTCAAGCATCCCACTGCTGAGCGGAAGAACATACACTCCACGTAGCCACGCTTTGCGTTTGCCAGCAACGTGTCCCACTTGGAGCTTGTTGTTGTCCCGCGCAGACAGTAGTTCTGCATCATGGACCAAAACACAGCGGGTTCACCCACCAGGAAGAGAAGACCACCAATGCGAAGCTGCTCATTGTCCCCCAGTTCTATAAGCTGCTGCTGAAGCGCCTCCTCCGTCAATAACCGTGGAAGAAGAATCGTCGACGATGAAAAACGGAGGTGAACTATGTGCCTCTGATACCCTTCAGCCACGCTGTACGGTTTTATCTCGAACTCTCCGTTCAAAGCTGCCTTCAGTATAACGTGGCGCTCCTTCTGCAACTGTAGCTGTTGAGGCCCAATAAAGTTCTGGCCGATTTGGGACTCATCAACGACAACACGCTCAGCATCGTGGGAGAAGCGGCAAGACGATCCCCACGTGCAGCGGCCTCGAGCAAAGTGACGGCATACGCGCTGACTTTTCGGGGCGGCAGATGGTACGCTTGGACGCAAATTATCCGTAATGATTTGTGTCATGGCACCTCAACACCACACAAGGTCTCAGCAGAGCTTTTAAATACTAACTAGAGAGTGTCGACTAAACTGCCAGGTCGCAAGAAGAGAAACGACAGCCACAAAATAGAAACACGCGGAGTCCCACACCACCAACAGCACACAAGGCAAGAAACAGAAACTCCTCCCCCCCCCCAAAAAAAAAAAAACAAAAGCAGTAACAGAGAAATACGGCTATGCAAGTCGTTACAGATAAATTCTACACGTTTCCCTTTCACCACCCACCAAACTGCGGTGGGCATCACCAACACAGCGAGTGAGGCAGCAATGAAGTAAGAGGGAAACAAACAAGCAAAGATGAAGAAAAAAATAAAATAGAAATGGTCTGACTACCTT
The DNA here is from genome assembly GCF_003719485.1 of Trypanosoma conorhini. Lineage (NCBI taxonomy): Eukaryota > Euglenozoa > Kinetoplastea > Trypanosomatida > Trypanosomatidae > Trypanosoma > Trypanosoma conorhini. Next base: position 45,640 of record NW_021704133.1, on the reverse strand, counting down.
CCTTGTTACGCGTATGTATTGGCCTGTCGCATGGTTTTCTCCTAACCTTAAAGCTGCTGCTCCTGTTTTTTCGTTTTTGTCGCTGACGGCACTGTAGGGCCTTCAGCTGAGCGCGAAGGCAGCGTTCAGAAGCCCCCTGACACATCCCATATCGCAGCAAAATAACACAAGCCGTCCACGCATTTAGCGCTGCCTCAGTGTTTCCCGCCTCCTCGCGAAGTGCCGCGTAAGACTCCAGGAGGGAGACAAGGAGTGTCCCATGCTGGTGAAGCAACGGATGCGTGGTGAGACGTTCCTGCCACGGTTGCCGCGTCGCGGCACGCCCATGGCTACTGTCACCCAATAGTCGCTCGCCCAGATCATCGGTGAGCACACCCGTGGGTGTCTCACCAATAAGCAGCTCCGCGATGAACCAGTCAGGCAGCAGAAAGACTACCTCTGTCAGTTCCTGCAGCAGTTCACGCATGAATATCAACACGGACTCCGTCGTGACAGCGTCCAACTGAGAAAAGTTAGAGTTTGCTACCGCCGCCAGTTGCAGCGCTCGGAGCAGAAAGAGGTGGTGAAGCGGACTGACGTTGCTTTTTGCCTCACCGTGCAACACCCTAGTAAGTTGTTGCACTTCAGCTCTCACCCCTACAGCATCCATGCCGCCCATGCCGGTGGCACTCATCTCTTGTCGAAACGCCGTCTCGTCGCGGACGGCATCCAGCACGTGGGCGTCATCGTAGCGGTACAACTTCCCCAGCTCCTTCAAACCGTGCACCGAGGGACGCGACCTCAACGACCACAGCGTCCAGTCAGCTCCTCGCCCCTTTGGGCACATGACGACTCCTTCCTCACGTGGTTCACCGGGGGCAAACATCATCCGTGTTGTATCGGAGCCAGTGGTACAGTGCTCACAAGCGCATGAAAAAAAGAACTTGTCTCGTAACCGCTTCTGCCGTTGCGCCTTTGGAAGAAAGGTTGGCACATACGCAATCGTGATGCGCTCCCCGACCGCGATTGCACGCGTGGCCCGTAGCTCGGCGAATATGCTGCTCTCTGGGGTGCACCCATGGCGAAACACTAAAACGGCATTGGGCTGACAGCTGTGCTCAATCAACGAAATCCCACCAAAGACCCCCAGCCCTGCGTTGAGAGGGGCAACACAAACACCATTTGCCGCGGTGTAAACGTTGCCTTCCTCTTCCACGATGTCCCCACCGTAGTTTATGGCATTCGTGATAAGGGTTACAAAAAACAAAAGCACGCGTTCCTCGCTTCCTAGCACCGATGCAAGCGAGGACGGGAGACTCATCCACAGGAAGTGTGCTAGGCCAGAGAATTTTGAGAGGAATGCGGGATCAGCGTCTTCCACTGGGCAGCCAAGCTCCTCCCACCGCTGCGCAAACTCCTCTCGTTTCTCCCCAAACACCAGCTCTGTTAACCATTCATAGAATGGGCGAAGAAGCCGTGTGTCCCACCCCTGCGCCGCGAAGACTTTGGACTGACGCAGCACCGCGCTCATGGCTTTCCGGATAGCTGGCGGAAGAAACTCCTCACGACAACCACCGCCCTCCCCCGTTGCCGTGAAAGAAGTAAAAAGCGGGGCCTCCACCATGATGGGGTCACCACGACGAATCACATGCATTGAGACAAGTACACGACCCACACTCGGTTCTGGGCTCTTCATGACAACGACATCTCCGCCCACGGCTCGACGACGCAATTCGGCCGTTTGCGGGTTCCTGTACGGTAAGAAGCAAGAATGCAGCAGAACTCCTGGTTGAGGGCTGACACGCGCCAAACGTGACGGGGCCGGCCGCTCCTTGTACTCTGCAACAGCGCCGCTCGGTTCCTCCCAGCACACAACCTGCCGTGCGATGGCCTGCTCGAACACCGCCCGTGCCTTTCCTGTGACAGGGAGCGTTGAACACGGCGTGTCGGAAAATGGTTCATAGATTGCACCCAGCTTTGCGTCAGCCTCTTCCCAGACTTCCACTTCGGGCAATGCAGCCCGCATCCATGCCCGCACCTCGGGCGGAAACAGCGTCAACTCCAACTGTTTTCGGTGCTCGCGAATAGCGCGGCTGTGATGCTCCAACTCGTTGAGGAGCACCTGCCGCCTAGACTCTAACGCGCACCACTCACGATAAAAGCGGTCGAGGAGGGCACTCGACTGGATGTTCAGCAGCGCGAGTTGAGAATATGCCGCCTTCTCGTCCTTCAGGTGCTGCTCCAAGGAGGTGCTCCGGCAATCCAGCATTACGACTTCCTCCCCCCAAGGAACGGCAAAAAGCACAAAGCTGCGAGAAAAAAATAGAGAAGAAGGGAAGAGGAAAAGAAGAAAAAAGCGTTAAAAATACGCCAAGCCAAAGGCAATGCGATGCTCGCCTCTCTACCTCCCCCACTGCCGCTCACAGCACCGCCCTCCTTCCTGCAAGAAGGCAAAGGAAGAAAGAGAGAGATATATATAGATAGATAGAGACATAGATTGCAGAATGAGTTCCTTTGAAAAAGAAAAATAAGAGGGGGAAAAAAAAGGAGAAGTGTAACTCGTTCTTCTCCCGACACTTTACCATAGTTCGGTGGAAGGGAAAAATATATACTTCCTTCTTATTCGCCCATTCTTTCCTGTTGTTGCTACTGTTGCTCCCGCACCAGCCACAAGAGTAAAAGACAGAGGTGAGGGGAAAAAAAAGCGTCTTCTGCCATTGTCTCCCCCAACTCCCATATACAGACACTCAATAAAGTAATGCGCACATTAAAAGGGAAAGCGAGCAATGGAGAAATGACGTCTTCTTCCTCGCTCAAGAGTGACTATATATATGCATATATATATATATACCCCCTTTTCTTTTACCTCGCCAAGGCTTTCGTAGCGTGGAAATTATGAAGCCTGATAATTATTATTATTCTTCTCATGAGATTGTGTTTTGATCTTTTTTTTCTTTTTTTTTGGAACTCGTGCGCACAGAGTCATCCCCCACCCTTTTTTTTTTAACTTTTTCCTCCAAGCTCTTCTTTTGCATTTCCATCTCGAACTCAGAGTTACCAAGTTCGGGCATTACTAATATCCTTCTTCACAACAACGTGGACACCATTGCTTGTGGAGTTCGCTGCCTGCTCCTCCTTCAGGTTGAGCTTGAACCCCTTCTTCTCCTTTCGGCCGTTGCTGAAGAAGAGACCAAGTTTGCGGCTTAGCTCCTCCTCCATGCCCACCTGCGGCTCTCGCTGCTGCTGCGGCGACGTGTTCCTCCGCGGCTTCGGCTGCTCCCCCACCTGCTGGAACCCCATCTCATCGATCAGCTTCTGCTTCGCGGTGTTCGTGGGCGTGGCGGTCGGCGCCACCCGTTTGTTTTTGCCGGCTGCCGCTTTACGCTGCACCTTCTCGAGCGACACCGGCCTGACGTCGCGCACGTCGGCGCGCATGGAGGTGGTGTTGCGTGCGACCTCGCGGGCGATGAGCGCCTCCGTCGCGCGGTCAAGCGCCGCGTCGTCGCGGCGAGGTGGCTTCGGCGCCTTTCGCGCACGTGACCGCTGCTGCTTCGGGGCCGCGACCGTCACCACCTCCGACCTGCTGATGCTCTGGAACACATAGTACACCACCAACAGCCCCGCCAGGGCCACGCCAATGGCAACGAAGTAGTCAAGCATGGAGCCGTATTCAGCGACGGGTGAGTATTTTGGTTCGCCCACACAGAAGAGTTCCAACAGCGCCAAAAAGAGAGCTTCTACCTTGGCAGGACGCAGCGACGCGCAAAAGAGTTGCGGGATTCGAGTGGAGTAGATAGGGAGAGAACAAAATAGAAGAAGCACACACACGCAAACACACACACACACACACACATACACATATACACACACAGAAGCAAAGAGGGGGAGAAAGAGGCACGTAGGGACCATGCTTAAAGTAGGAAAGAAGCGAGAGAGGCAAGGCGCCACCACCACCACCAGCAGCAGCGAAACAGCGGTGAGTAGCCTCACGTTCGCGCGGGGAAGCACATACATTGCTGCATAGTCAAAAAAAAATGGACTTGAAAGGCGTAAAGGTTCTTTCGCTCAGGCCCAAAACGCAAGGAAAGAACACGCATGCAGAATTGACGCCTTCAGAGAAATTTTTCCACCTGGCCATCACCGACGCGACGAAGTAAAAGGGGAAGCAAAAGAGTTAATACACGGAAAGAAAAGTGAATGTGGAGTCTTATCCAACCACGCTGGAGAACAATTCCACACCTGCACAGAGGAAGTGAAACCAAGTGAAGAGAGAAATAGCAACACTCTCTTTTTTTTTACGTCCCAAAACGAGTCTCCGTACGTAGTTCGTCCCCCCACGGTCTCTCTCTAACTCTCTCGCTCTTTCACATACATACGCACACACACGCCCTCCTCCCCCCTTTCCCAAATTTTAACACCAGTGAGTGTGGCACGAGGCATAGTATCCCCGTTTGCCACACCACTTCCCGCATTTAACTCCTTACTCCATTCCTCCTTCATGAAAAAGTCAACCATTGCATCCCCGTTCTTTTTTTTTTCTACTCCGTTTTTGATCTATCTTGTTATCGTGTTCATTCTTGTGCGGCTTGAGTTTCTCCCTCAAAAACCCAGCGAGGTAGTTGCTGCGTTTACTTATTGCCCCACGCAAACAACAACACCAGCAACTAATAATAATAATAATAATAAGGTAATAGTAATGATAATGCCTTGAATTCCCGTTCAGCTGCTTGTCTTTGCCTGCATCCGGAGAGCCGATGCAAGAAGGTAGTTGTTTCTGAGAACACCATGCGTAAAGTAAGGCAAGTAGGCCAGCACATTCTTGGCCGTGGGAAAAATACGACGGAAGCCGCCAGCGCATGCCAATTCCTCCTCCGCCTCAACCAATAGAAGGCATTCGCTCGGGGAAAGGAAAGAGTCAGGGTCATTGGGATCGTTAAATCGGGTAAGCAGGGGTTTCTGAATCAGCTCCGCCTCCTGGTGCGGGTGCCGACCAAACCGATAACGCGTGTAGTGGCGATATGAAGGCGGTTCTCCAAAGTTTGGTGGTGTGGGCCCAGGGGCATTGCGTTGATGCGGCACCACGCGGATGAGCGTCAGTAGGTGGGCTAACATGCGGGATTTGACGGCCTTGTCAAGAGGGGTTCCTGTGGCCAAGGAAGGCATGATGTTCACCTCAATAAGTTTTACATTGTATTCCGCATCCACCATTAAATCTAAACCGTACATCTCGAAACATCCCCGTCCGGTTCTATCACTACACTCCTTGCGAATGCGTTCCACGACATCGTTTTCAATACTAAGGAAGGCTTTAATGACAGCATCGTCACAACCACGCATGATTCTCTCCCACGTAAGTTCTCCATCCTTTTGATTTTCCATTAAGAATTGGCGTAGGTCAGAAAGACACCACTTAATATCCACGGGGTCATCCGATTGATACTCTTTGCCACGACTTGCTAGGTTAAGCTCGGCTGTCTTGTTTACAGAGTAGTTGGTCAAGTGAACGTGAATATTGTCCAAATCCTTGTCCATTCCTCGGTACTTTTGCGCGGCAAAACGCACCAAACCCTCATCAAAGAGGAAAATGCGAAGCGGATCGAAGGACGTCACGACACAGTACAAGCGGAGATCAAACTTTCGTCCGTAAATGAGCATGGGATTACCCAGGTAGCGCTGGCACACCATTGGTCTAGTTCCTGTCGGCATGGGCGGCATTCCATGGTAAAGACGAATTCCACGTCCACAACTAGAAGCACTAGGCTTCACTATCAAAATCAGCGGATCCTCACTCGTATCGGGTTGTCGTTTGACGTATTCCTCAAGCTGTGCCCATTGCTTGGGAATTAAAAACGACGCGGGAACGATATTAAAAGCATCGACTCCAAAGTGACGCTGCATCTTCTCAATATTGAGAGCCAAACTATCCTTTCTACCAATGCCCCATGTTCCTGGAAAATGGTTAACCTTCTGGTACGGGCCAAGATGAGCCAACGTGTAGGGTGTTGCCCGCTTCGCCCATATTACATTGAAGAGCTCATTGGAAGCTGTGTACTGCATCCCAGAGGCCTCAAAGGCATCGATCACCACCTTGAAGGCCACGGCACCGGGGGCCACCTTGTAGAGGCACATGCGATTAAGGTTGTTTTTCTGTATGGTGAGACTCCTCAGCTTGTAATTGGGTCGATCACAGCCATGATACGCGAGGTTTAACTCACGTGGAGCTCGAGAATCAACGGAGGCTTCACATCCGCGGCTGCTGTGGTGTATCGGGAAGAAGAGGCTGGGGGCCGAGAACGGATACACAGGCTCCACCAGAGTATAGTGCGTCTTTTCTGTTGTCGCGCAATACACATCCACATCCACCGGCACTTCGCGGGGTGTGACGTCAGAGGAGGACATCTCAAGGTTTGTCGAGGCGACGGAGAACATATTGCCGTTCCTGCGGCGGAAGAGTAGCGGCACGCGTGAGGCCCTCGAGCGCAGCCAGGTCTGTGGGTCATACTTGGGGTTCGAGGGGTCCTCGTTGTTGAAGTCAGCCACATACCTGCCCACCACAAGGAGCTGGCGGCGGGGAGGGAAGTACGTTGTGGCGGCTGTCATCACATCCCCGTCGTCGCGCCCGCCGTGCTGCAGGTAGCCGAGAGACTGTGGGTAAAAGGTGGGGAGATTGAGCGGAGGTGTAAGGGTCTTGCCTAACATTTACAAGAAGAAAAACACACACACACACTCCTTGGTCTATGCACAATCTTACCTCCTTCTTCCTTCACGAAAAAAACAAGACACAACACAGGCATGCATAAGAAAAGATAAAAGGGGAAAATGGGGCGCAGTGCCACACACACAAAAAAAAAACAAGTCGCAAATCCGCGCACGCAAGCGTCAAGAATGTCGACCATGTACAGAAACAAAGGGACGTATACACGCATGCATGCAGACATACATACTGTTTTTCCCCCTAATCTGTGCGTTCCCAAAGAAATGACTGCGTCAGCGTTTCACATACAAAGTGAGGAAATACCAACAGAATAAACAACGGAAAAGAAAAAGAAAAAAAAAACTTGCCCTCAACGATCTACTTCCCTACGCAGATATATATATATATATATATACGTGTGTGTGTATATATATATAATGCACTTATGTGTTGAGGTCCATACCCCCCACTTCGCAAAGGAGCATCAGCACACACACGCGCAAAGACACAGTCACAGATAGAAGGGGGAGGGGAGCGCGAGCAGCAAGATCGTTGCTTGCTCCCTGTCCACGCCAAACACATGGCTCCAGAGACCTACACAGGTGGCACACCCACTCAAATCAACCCTCTCACTCACTCTGTGGGACGCATGGTCGGAAAAAAACAGAAACAAAAACTCTCATCTCCCTGACGAAAACGAACAACAACCGGAAGAGACACACGGACACGATCACAAGGAGGCATTAATAAGAACGGTTTTTTTTTTGTTTCGTTCTTTCTTTTGATGCTTCCACCACATCACGAGCAAAAAAAAAAGAGGCAAAAACGAGAGGAGATGATACTCGCGGGCGCAAAGGAGCAACACAGGTGGGGCCTCGTCCGTAAAGAAGAAGAAGCATTGAACATCGTGCGAGCCTCTGCATAAGCGGAGGGATAAAAAACCACGAAGGTATATAAGTGTATATAAATAGGAATATAAAAGATGGACGGCGTCCCCACCAGTTTCGCCAGGTTACCTCCCTCCCTTTTTTCTCCTTGCTTCCCCACACAACACACGTTCTTCTTTCCCCACAAAAGCGCCTTGCGATCCCAGAGGAGCAATACATCCCACGACGTATGCGGCAGCGCGACCGCAGCCCGCCGTACAGGGAGGCGCCGTTGAAATGGAGGGTGGGCGGCAGAGCTGGGGACCATAACACCGCCTTCATTAATAAACATCGTGCCGAAGAGCAGCAGCAGCAGCAGCAGGAGAGACAAGGGGACTCCGTCCCACTGCGTTCACCTCCCCTCGCCACAACTTCGTCAGAACTGCAGAACAAGGGGCGAATAAAGGGTGAAAAACAAAACAAAAAGAAAGCTTCATAATGACCCAAGAAGAAGTCAACAAAAAAAAAGATAGAAAAGAACCTTGCGTTTGTTATTTTACATACCACACGCTCGTTGAAAGTCGGAGATCCACAGATCGCGCTCCTCCGCGGACTTTGCCATGGCAATGATTTTTTGACCATTTGTGAACCAAATCACAAGCTGATGCGGGTTAGAGCGACAGTAGGCCTCCGGCACCGGAAATACATCATTGACCGTTTCCAGACTGGCAGACTTTGGAGAGACACCATCCTTCTCGGGGTTATCAGTGAGGGAAATGCGCAGTTGCCCATTTTTGATGGAAAAGTATCGCTTTTTCCACTTCATATCTGAACTGTACTTTAGAAGGTAGCCTTCACGCACCACGTCGGTGCTTACGGCACCTGGTTGAACGGCACTCGGGGGCGGCGCCTTCGCCCGTGCCTCGGCAAGTTGCTTGAGGATGCGCTCCTTGTCGTGCTTCTCGATGACCTCGGAGTTTCTTACAATTTCTTCAAATATATTTGCCACATACTTCAAGAGTTCGGTTTGTAAGAGCTGTGTAGTGGTGGGGCGCACCGCGGGATCCTTCGAGAGCAAAGGCTCCATAAGTGCCTTCATTCCATCAGACACGGCACACGGAAACGGGTCATACTTGCCATACAACACCTGTTGCATGATTTCACGCTGGGACGGACCTTTGAAGGGGCGGTGTAGCGTCAAAAGCTCATACAGGATAACCCCAAGTGACCACATATCAGCCTTTTTGCTGTATCGCTTTCGCTCCCAAAGTTCTGGTGCGAGGTAGTAAGGTGTCCCGCAAAACGATGAGCCAACGTCTAGCGAGACAGAATCTGTATACTGCTTGGAGAAACCAAAGTCACCCAGTTTGATAATGCCGGTGGGCATCAAAAAGATATTGGCGCTTTTCAAATCCCGATGCATCATTTTCCTGCTGTGCACCTCGTCCAATGCCAGAACAATTTGATAGAATAAGAGACCCGCTTCATGTTCCTTGAACGGCAGCCGCTCCTTGAGACGCTGTTTGATTTGCTTGTTAAGGTCACCGCCACTGCCGTACTCCATGATTAATAGCAGTTTATCCTCCGACTTCAGGTCATCGTAGTGCTTGACGATGCCAAAGTGGTCACAGGCGGCCAGGCAGTGAACCTCGCTCCGCGCATACGCCGTCTGCTTCTCGTCATTCAACATAATAAACTTCGCCACTACCTTTTGCTTATCAGAACCTCGGAGGGCAACAAACGCCGCCGTGGTTGCATTGCGTCCCACAATGTGTTTTAGTATGTACAAGTGCGCGCGGGGGTCCTTCATGACATCCTCCGGGACCTCCTCCCCCTCCGGAAGGTCAAGCGCCTTCTTCACCGCATCGGGCCTGGCCTCCTGGCAGTACTTCTCCATCTCCTCCTCCGACGTGAAGAGCACGTTTGGAAAAAACTGGGCGTAGTGCCGCAGCAACTGGGCGTCGTGACTGTCGTTGCTCGGCATTTCAGATGGTAGAGGGCTGCTTAATGAGAAGGCGGCAGAGAGAAACAGGGAAAGAAGACGACGGCGGAAACCGATAACAAGGAGGACCAAGAACACAAAGAAAGAGCCAAAACCCAACTACACACACACACGGAGAGAGAGAGAGAGAGGAACGAAATTAAGATACTCCTTCCGGCATTGCGGTTCATGTCAAAACGGGATGCTGGAGCAAATGTGCCCGGAATGCGTCAAAAACGAAAAGTCAGACTCTTCATGATTTCATCCGCATCGCGACGCCTACAGCTCCTCTTCGCGGGAGATTGCGCCATTGAACTGGGCGTGTACTGAATCACAGTCTGCACACTCGAAAACGGGGAGGACACCTCCGCCTCTAACCGCCGTGCACTACGCAAGACCGCAGCACTCGCTGTGGATTCTTCCCTTCCACGCTTGCTGCTTTGCTGCGAAGGCAGCGTCGCCCCCTCCGAGGGGGCCTTCAGTTTCTCCAGCCACGTTGCAGCAACCGCGTCGTCAGAGGAGGTATGAGCACTGCTGCAGTTTGAAAAGACATCCACAATTGCCCGAAGCACGCAGCGTTGTCTTTGCACCCCCTCTGGACTTAGATCGAGAAAACACTCTTCCAAAGACTTGGAGCTTGTGTATACCTCCGGACCAAGGGACTCCAAAGGGCACTTCAGACTATGGGCGCTTTGCTCCATCAGCAAAATAGCCAACGCCGCATCCTCCTCTGTACACACATGTTCGAGGTGCAGTTTTGCATGTGCTTGCGTTATTCTCACAAGCGACTCCAGCAGACGTATGGTGACTGGCACACAATCAGCAAGAAGAGGCGACGTCCCGCGTCGATGTTGCAGATCGTAGTACGTCTTGATAAGCTCCGCTGCCTGATCCGAAAGCAGAGGGCCCTCATGCTGCGCGTAGTGAGAATGTACCCACCGCAAGTAGCGGCTGATATCCTCCTGCGAAAGCACAGACGGTGGTTGTCGTCCAGCCTGTGAACAGGTGAGAATGTGAGTGGCAACGCAACTGTCGACTTCCAACGAGGGTTTGTCCCACAGCAAGAAAATAAAATCGAAACGACTAAGCAAGGGTCCACCCACGCCAATTTCGGTTCCCCCATGCCGTGTGGGAGGAGGATTACACGCCGAAATCACGGAGCAAGAGGTCCGAAGTTTGGTTACCATCCCCGCCTTGGCGACGGAAATGGTTTGCTGCTCCATGGCCTCATGAAGAGAGGCTCGGTCCGCCGAAGACACGGTTCGGAGCTCGTCAATCACGCACACACCACCGTCGCTGAGTACGAGGGCACCCGGTTCCAGAACCCATTCCCCATTTTCCTTCGCGGCGGCCACGGTTAGCCCAGCGGAGGTGCTTCCAATCCCAGTGGTGGAGGTACTCCGCGGCGCAATCATGGCGGCAAACCGCAGCAATTGCGACTTCCCCGTCGACGGATCGCCCACGAAGAGACAATGAATTGTGGATCGTATGTGCATGCGTAACTTGCCTGTGGTGGAAGTCCCTCCCAGCACCGCAAGAATTAAAGCCATACGGGGGGCAAACAATCCAGCAAGATGCGGACACACAGAGGTGACCAATGCGGTGCTCCGACGTAGTTTATCCTTGCAGAAGGACGAAAAAAATGATTCAGGGCTAAAAGCTGATCCTTCCATTGAAGCAGATGGCTTACGTCGTGGTGCGGCGGCCATGCCACCAGGGCCCCCTTCCCGATAAGATTCCACTGAGGTGATGTTAAGAGCCCACATCGTGGGCTCAATAATCGGTCGACTGTTGGGATACGTGGCCCGCCACTTCGGAAACAAGACACCAATGACCTCGACCAACTGGCCCACCGTGCACTTCATCGTCAGTTCATCCTCAAGGGTCACGAGAAGTGTGCGAGGGAGGCGACCCGAGAGACTGGAACGCTGCTGCAGGCGACACTCCGCGTAGTCCATCCAAACCTGACCAACAGGTTGCAGTTCCCCACCCCCACACTCCTTGCGTTCGCAACGCCCTTTTGGCTTGGAGCCACGATCAAAAGGGCTGGACGCCACCTCAACCGTATCCCCACACTTGGTGCATCTCAGTTTATGAACAAACGGCACCACGCGTTTGGCATTCATCCTTACTATGGTTCCACAGAGACTGACAAGCACCCCATGGGGAGGTGGCATGGACGGTGGTGGCGCGCCCACTGTGGGTAGGTGCGTTAGTCGTGGCGAGAGCTCGGCCGGGTTAAGCGACTGCCCGGCACTTTTGCAAATCTCCGCACACACCTGCCGCAGGGTGTCTATGAGAGCCATTGTCTGGAAGAAGAGGAGTTCCGCCAGATTTGGGCACGCCGCAAGGAGTCGCATGCAGTCGATTTCTTGCGTCCAGAGAGACCGCGTCGTGAAACACTCCGCCGAAGATGCCGAGGTCAGACACTGCGGGGGCGCGCAGCACTCCAGGACGAAGGAACGAAGCCTTTGCACCAGCCGCTGCGGCTCCCCCACCAAAGCCTCATCCACCATATATATGTATATATGCCAAGTCGGCGCCCCTAATGCAACTCCCTATGTTTTGTAATAAAATGCACCCCCCGCCTCGCTTTGTCGGCCCCCACCCCACACGCCCAGCAGAGGCGGCAACGCACCGCGCAAGGACCACAAGAAAAGCAACTATTCCACACACCTTGCCTTCTTCAACCAAAGTACGAAGGCCACACGAGGTCGTGGCCAAGCAATAAAGAAAAAAAAATCGGGCCTCCCCGAGAAATAACCAGGAGCCAGGAAAACGCGCCTACACACTCACACAGCAATAAAAAAAAATGTGTGAAGCACTGAATAACATTACCCCCAGCCTCGCTTATGCTTGGATTTTGATATAAAACTGTTGTCCCTGTTTTTTTTTTGCTCGCCTTTTCCACCGAGTGTCTGTGTGTGTCTATGCGTGTGTGTGTGTGG
>NW_021704133.1:24526-32788 GCF_003719485.1 Trypanosoma conorhini | reverse complement strand
CTCAGCCCAAATGAGGAGGTGGAGTGGAAACACGAAACAAAGACCTCACTGTTGAGCAAGGTAACGATAGTACGCTTCCCAGTCTTCGTCTTGGCCCTCGTCAAACAACGACATCAGCTGCTCGTTCCTTATCTCCTCTTCAATGTCAAGCAGAACATCCATCACGGCAGGGTCGCCCACGTCACACTGAAACTCTTTGCCAACAGCTGCATAGGCGGCCTCCCTCGCTGAAACGCTGTTCTCGGTAGACCCTGCACGACACTCGCCCAGCTCGGCCTGCCGCAACCTATTTCGTTGTAGAACATTATGTTGCAGCATCCGCTGCTTAATTTCATGTCGTTTCGCGTGCAGCAACTTGACGCTTGTTTTACGCATTGTTTGTCAACGGCGCTGCATCGACAACTCTCCAGGGAGGGGTCCCACCTCGTTCCTCAGCTTACGGCGTGTGAAAGCAAGTGCGGTGGCAAGCAAAAGAACAATAGAGAGAAACAAAGAAGGAACGTCGGAAAAGGAACGGAAGTGACCGCAACCACTGTGTTGGGAGTCTGACGAGAAAAGCACAAACAACGCTACGCCACAGAATTATTGCTCCTCTTCATCTCTCCTCCTCCTCCCTCTCGTGATCACAGTTCGTGGTATGCCCGGAGAAAAGGCAAAGAAGTAGTAAGAGATAAAAAAAAAAGGCACATGTGACAAATGTCTACTTTACATCAACGTCTTCGACGTGCTGAGAAGCAAATAAATGATCCTCCGGCTGAACCCCGCCTTTGCAGCGCACACACACAGACTGGCGCAACGCGATGCTGCCAAACAGACTGTCGCTTATGTATTGCACCTGCCTTCTTAAGGGGCATATGGCGCGCGCGCGGGCAAGTGAGAGTCGCTGCTGAATGTCAGCGTAAACCTCGCCAACATGACCATATGGACTCTCCTGTAGACCCAAGGCGCCATGAACGTGATGCATCCTGCAATTGCGGCATAGCTTCATTTTGTCCCGCACGGAGTTTTTCAATAGGCCTTCAATGTTTCGTTCCCTCGGCCAACTGGCGCCAAAGGCGGGCGCGGCATCCACAGCGCACCGAGCGCAGGTGACAGCCATAGACGCTAACGTTTCCTCATCCCATTTGTTGCCTTCTTGAAGGGCAACCTCTTTCATTTCCTCCTCCGAAATACGGTTGCGGTCGTGCCAGAGGCAATCCACTGAGACAAAGCAGGAGCCGTGGTCTGGCGCGATGACATTCGGCCCGCCCCTCCACGTTTCCCGGAAGGCGGGAAGGATGCATCGCCGCGAGCCCGGGCAGACCTCACTGGGCGGCGGATGCAAAAGCGCGGTACTCTCTCCATTGCCACTTACATCTTCGTGCTGCTCGGCGAGGTGGCGATTCACCGTCGCGATGGCCCTTACGATGGAAGGCGGCATTCCCCCGGAGACCGCGACTGCCCTTCTCTATCGCCTCCCGCTGTCGGTGGGAGGCACCACCCTGTGAAGCGAGCAGCGCAGGCACCCACGCACTTCCCCGCGGAAAAGGAAACGAGAGGCAGATGGTCACGCACAGCAACGGCGCCCCCCGGTCAATCCCCGGGACCGGAGACGCATAAAAAAAAACAACACACACACAGCGGTAACCAGACACCCTTCTTAAAGGCGTGAGACACACGCAAGGAAGAATAGCAAAGAGACAAAAAAATCCCCTCTCCCCGTCCCACCGTGGCTTTTTTGTTCTGTCTCAGTCATTTTCCCACGGTACACAGAAGCATAAAAAATAAAAAGTAAAATAAAAGAAATAGAAAAAAAACATCTGATTAAAACAGAAAAAAAAATAACGGCAGTAATATTCTAGCTTCTTAGTGACTTAATAATAAGAATAAACCAATGATAGGGAATGGTGTCGTAAGGAAGTAAAAGAAACACACAGAAAAAAAAAACAAAGGCTCATACTTATCTCTGGCCCCAGACAACTACTCACGAGCATCGACGATGCCTTGTTCGGAAATACTGAAAACACACTCAACCTCCGGGAGTGATGGACTGTCGTAAATCTTGCAAATACGCTGATCCCCTCGGCCCTTGCGAAGCGACAGCCGCGTTGTGGAGGCGTGTGCAAGAATGTGCCCCCCAACAGGCTTCTTGGGGTCGGCGACGAACATCGATGCACCACCGGGATCTGCCACAACTTGATTTGTAATGTACACTGCCACATTGAACTCTTCGGCTATTTTTATCAAATGACTCATCATTTTCGCGAGCTTCTGTTGCCGCTCTGCCAGCTCGCCTCGACCAGAAAAGTCAACGCGAAATAAGGCAGTGATGCTGTCTACCACGAGTAAGGCAAACTGATCCTCCGCCATCTTCGCGGCCACCATTGAGAGCAAATGCATCTGATGCTCATGGGTGTAGGCCCGTGCCACGAGAATGTTATTAAGCACGGCGTCCGCGTCAAGGCCGAAGCGAGATGCAATGGGTTTAATACGCTCTGGACGAAAGGTCGCCTCTGTGTCTACATATATCGCCTTCCCATTGCCCCCGCCCATTGAGGTGGGCAACTGACAGGTCACACAGAGTGTGTGTGCAATCTGCGTTTTTCCTGTGCGAAACTCACCAAAAGCCTCTGTAATGGACATGCTCTCAATACCTCCACCCAATAGTTGATCAAGGGCAGCGCTTCCAGTCGTCATGCGCGTCACTTTGCCACGCTGCTGCAGAAACGTCGCCCCATTCGTAAATCCGCAGTCCAAGAGCTTTCTAGCCGCCTCGATAATTTTTTCCACCTTGGCGTCGGAAAGTCCCTTAATGAGTGCCAATTCTTTGCGACACTGCATGTGAATCCCTGCAATAGTAAAAATACCCGCCTGCCGCAGCTTGGCGACGTCGGCCGCGGCAACACCTTGCTCTGTAAGGCGATCCACCTCCATAATCACATGCGCCGCATCTTCCTGACACGTTGAGGTATCCGAGCAATGCGCCGCATCTTTTGCGGTGTCACTCTTGTTTGAACGTGTGCCTGCGTGTTGCATTCTCCCCTTTTTCTTGCGTGTGTGTGTGTGTGTGTGTGTGTGGCGGCTGCTCTTTTCACGTGCCGTACGCGGTGTGCATGCCAACCGTGCGGTGCAAGGAAGAAGCCGAATAGAGAGAAGATAAACCAACAAAAATAAAGCAAAAAATAAAAATAAAACAATAGTAATAATAATAATAATTAGCGCCCGGAGCCACAACGCCCAAAGCAAAACAAAAACAATAGGCGCATAATTCTTCACTATTTATTCCATCCCTTTATATATATATATATATATGAAGGCAAAATAAACAAGTTAGTGTGCGCATTACACATATCTCAAGATTAATCATTACTAATAAAGTCCCTACGGCAAGATAAAACTAAACGAAAAATCCTTCTCAAAAGGGCTGTTGGGAAACCGTATAAAGCAGGTCACAGAACTTCTGCGCATAGGTATCCACAAAAAGAGGCATGTATGGCAGACGGGTAAGACGTGAGAGGTTCATTCGCAGACCTGTGAAGGCAAGTTTGGTGTTGCTGTCAATTCGATATATATTTTTAACGTACTGAATGTAGACAAGAGTAAAAATGGCCCCGCCTGAGAACATGACGGTAAAGAGCATGATGGCCTCCAAGGTTGCAGCGTAGTTGGCAACCATGGCCCGCTCGGTTAAAACCTTCTGCAGATACGACGAACAAAGACGGTACAGAGCCGGCGACATGTTCGAAAGTGTCGTGTGATTAGACGCCAGACTCAACGCACTGTAGACTCCTAGTGAAGTTACCAGCAGCATCTGGGGCCCCGCCTTGGCAAGTAAGGCAAAGGCGCAGAGCAGCAACTCCAGTGTACAGCGGTGATCGGCCCACTTCAAGAGGACTTCCTTAGACGCCTGAAGAAGACCTTGTGAGCGTGCAATGCTTGCTTGCTGCGCGATGGTCAGAACCAGCAATACAGTCCACATAGTTTCAGCTAGCCTGGGCATGAAAAATAGCGAGAGCATCGTCAACACCGCGACTGCTACACTGGCAGCGTCGAGGCACACTCCCATCTTCCCAGGAGAACTGGGAGGAAGCGTGGCACCGCCACCGCCGCCCAAGGAGCTTGTTATCAATTGCGAAAGTCTCTGCCGGCTCTGTTCGACACTTGGATTCCCAGGCGACAATGCCGCAGCCCGCTCGTACTCCATGGCTGCTTCAGGCAGTCGGTTTAAGGCCCACAGTGCTGCCCCCACCCGTGTATGCGCCTTGAAGTTGTCACGGACACGCAACGAGCGCCTCGCATAGATGATGGCGTCGTCATACTTCTCCAGCGAGTGACTGGCGGCCGCGGCATTGTTAAGAAGATCAACATTCTCCGCGTCCAACGCAATGGCCTGCTCGTAAAGCGTCAGTGCCTCTTGGTAGCGCCCTGCCGTGAAAGCAGTATTCCCCTCCTGTCTCAGCTCTTCTGCTGAAGCCATGATATGCTTTTTCCGCCTCTCTTGTCGTTGCTCCTACTGACAAACGGCCTCCAACGCGTAATTGGACTTATAGCGTTACTTTGGAAGAGTGAAACGCACAGTATACGACCTAGAGAGACATGTGCCGGCAAAATTGGGGAAAAAGAGGGCAAAAAACAACAACAACAACAAAATCAAAAAGAATTAAAAACATCAGAAGAGCAGAAAAAGAGGAATATTGCGCTTAAATAGACGTAAACGCAATGCTCAGCCGCAAAAAAAAATCCACATTTACATTCATCCACGCGCAAAGACGCATCTAGGCACCGCGATATACACATACAATTATGTGGTAAAGTAATGCAATGAAAAAAAAATCCAGCACTTTGGTACACAGCTGCGAGGAAGCACAGAGCGAGGAACAACCACACCACACCGCACCTACCCGTACCCACACCCACACAGGCTGCCAAATGGTGCAACAAGTATTGGTTTAAATGGTACTCGACTCAAGTTTCACACAGCGGCTTGCCACTACTACGTTACTCTCCTGTCGTAGATGTCCCCACGCTCCCGCGCGCCCTGCTGCAACCGTGGTGCCTTATCCGCCGAAGCGCTTACAGCGACAAGCGGCCGTCGCCCAAAGACCTTGTTATAGTTCTCTTCGCGATTGAGAAGCTCTAGTTTATACATCTTCATATCTTGTACAACTTTTTCCATCTCCTGCTCCTTCTGTTTTAACTCCTTCATGAGACGGTTGATCATCGCCACATCCTCTCCCCTCGACTCACGGTACTCGTAGCGATACCGCAGATCCTCGAGCGCCGCCCGCAGTTCCCGTATAACACTGTCCTGTGCCCTTCGCTCTTCCTCGTGTTGCTGCATCAAGTCATCAATAAGCAGCTTGTGCGTGGTCGCTACTTCGTTCAAATGATTCTCGTTGAGGCGCCGCGCCCTCTCCTGTTCATTTTCAAACTCGCGCCGCAACGCCTGCAAGGTGGTGTTAAACTCACTACGTTCCACTTCCCTGTTGCTTTGCTCGCGCTCGAGCTCTTCCTTGGACTTCCGAAGATCGTGCATTGCTGCGTCTAGCTTCAGGCTTAAACTCTTCGCTTCACCCTGCAGGTCGGCGCACTTTTGCCGCAAGGCCGCAATTGCCTCATCTGCCCGCAGTTGCATCGCATTGCGCTCCGCTGTCATGGCGATGCGGAGCTCTGCCAAGGCGGATTGCATCTTCCGTGCGCTCTTCGCCTCCATACTAGCGACGTATTCCCTGTGCAGCGCCTCCACCTCCTTCCGGGATCGATCGGAGGCCTCCTCCAGGCGTCCCAGCGTCTGACGGACGTCACGCTCCCGGCCCTCCCACACCCGCGCCTCCTTCTCCATCCTGGTGCACCCCTCACGTGAGGCCTGAAGCGCCTTATTGGACTCTTCGAGCTCCGCTTGCAGCCGCTCACAATCGGCGGTAAGTCTTGCAGTGTACTCCTTCTGCGCCCGTAGCTCCTCCGCAAACCGATTTGCCTGATCCTTCGCACCGTGCCGCAAGGCGTCCATCTGGTCTTGCGCCTGCCGCAACTCCTCACCGCGTCGTCGCAACTCCTCATCACGCCCTTGCAGCTGCGCAGCAAACGCCTTCCGCGCGTTTAGAAATTCCATGCGTTCCGCCTCTTGCCTCTGCTTAGCCGCTTCCAAGAGATTGCGAATCTCCTCCTTTTGCATCTCCTCTATTTTTGCCACATGTGCATCGTGCAACCCGGTGCGATGCTTCACGTTTTCAATGTGCTCCTGCCGAAGTTGCTCCAACTGGCTCTCGTACTGCTCCGCCTGTGTCCTATATTTGTCTTCCCAGTTTCGTTCACTCGCCTCTGTGCCGGACTGAAGCCGTCTGCGCAGCGATGCGATCTCCGCTTCAAGCGAACGCGTCTTCTCCATGTGCCCCTTCCGCTCGGCATCCAGCTTGGCGTTCATTGTCGCCTCCATCTCTGCTACTTTCTGTGCAGTGTCAGATACACTTGCCTCATATTTCGCAATCAAGTCTTTTTGCTGTCTGGCAGCCTCCTGCAGTGCATTCCGTGCGTTACCCAACTCCGCCTCAAGTGTGTCGACCTGTTCCCGCAGCTGCGCCACGCTTGCACGGAGATCCACACCAAGAGCGTCAGCGCTTGCCAGCTGAGCACGAAGACCCGAGAGAATATCTTCATGTTCTCCTCTCAACTCTTCTATCTGCCTATTATGCTGCTCCTGCTGCCGCCGCAGCTCTTCCTTGTGGCAACTTGTCAAAGCATCCCTCTCACTCCGATACTGGGATGCAACCACATCATTTGACCTCTGCGACGCCGCGTGGAGCTCGGCAAGAGTCGCTTCCTGCATCGCTTGAAGCGCCGCAATTTCGTCCTGATGTTTCTTGGCACGTTCAGCAGCACGTTGTCGTAGCTCCTCGCAGCGTTCTTCCAGGGCGCGTTCTGCTAGAGTGCGCCGCTGAATTTCTCGCTCTGCCTCATTTACCGCCTCCTGCAGCTCCATCACGCGACGCTCAAGTGCATCCACTTGACTCATCAATGTCTGGTTCCTCTTCCCAGCATCAGTGGCGTTGTGCGACAGCTGATTTTGTTGCGCTTCCAGGAAACTTTTTTGGTTTTCTAAGTCCGTTATGTCCGACATGGCCTTGGCGAGCTCCGCTGTCTTCGCGCTTAGCGACCGCTCCAGTTTATTACGTTCTACCTGCATTTCTTTTAGCTGCGCCCGCAACTCTTCCGCTTCCTGACGCAGTGTAGCCTCGACGTCACGCGAGACACCAAGAGAGTTCTTCTCGGCATCAAGACGACTACGCAAAGTGTCACAGTCCTGCTGCAGCCTGTTTACGTCCGCCTCGCGAGACCTACAGGTTTCTTTCCACTGCTCCAACTCGGCTGAGGCGCGTGTGGCAACCTCGTTTGCTTCATGTAATTTACTAGACCACATTTGCAATTCCTCGGCGTGGGCCGTGGCGGCAGCATCAAACTGCGACTGCAGCTGGCGCGATTGCTCTTCCAAGGCATCTCTGGCATCCATTTGCTCCGCTAACATTGCCTTATACCGCTCGTTATACTCACGTACTAGGTTGGCAATTTCCTCTTCCTTCGCCGCCTTCAGCCTCTCTAGCTCCTCCTCCTTTGCTGCGTGCGCCGCCTCTGCCGCCGCTGCGCTCGCCGCGGACGCCTTAACAGCCTCCTCCATTGCCTTCGCCTTCACCTCGGCCACCACCTCCTCGAAACGCGCCTTGCTGGTAGAGAGCTCGTCCACCATGGAGGCAGTCTTCCGTGCAAACGCATCTTTTGCCTCCTTCAGCTCAGTCCTGTACCTCTGTTGCATTGCCTCCATCGCACCGGCTCGCTTCTCCTCCTCCTCAAGAAAGGCCTTCCGCAACTCCTCCACACGCCCCTCTGCCTCGCTACAGACCGTACGCAACTCCTCCTCTTGCCTTTGGCGCAGCTCTGCGTTCCTTGCGTCGTAGTCCTCATTCTGCGTGTTCAGCTGGTAGATGACTTTTGTCAGTTGGGCAATCTTCTTGCACATTTTGTAGTGCGCGTCAACGCCGTCGCCATGCTTGCGGCCCATTTCCCCGTGAAGGTCACTTGATGTGAGGACTAACGGAAAAAAAAAACGAAGAATAAAACAAAATAGACTGTATGTGCGCTCTTAGAAATATTATTAGAGAGAGGGAAAAGAACAGCAGGCAAGGAATCTCCCGGAGGAAAGGGAGAGAAGTCGCCCTCCATTCCGCGCGTTCTCACATTTTTCTTATCCCCATCTCCTCCACGCTCCAAAGGATGCCATGCGTTTTATTG
>NW_021704133.1:0-23893 GCF_003719485.1 Trypanosoma conorhini | reverse complement strand
GTTCTTTTTTGTTTCTTTTTTTCCCCCTTTTTTTTTCCTTTTCGTTTCTTAGCGTTACACCAGCTCCTTGTTTTATGTGAATACAGGGGGTCATTGCTCTGCGGGTGCCGGTGCCTCCCAGCCCTTCCAACGTCTGGGCACTCCTCCCCCGCTCTTTCCCGTGGATCGTCAACGTGCATCGCCGGCGGGATGGCAGGTAGGGGGGACGGAGACGTCTGGGCTACGCCGTGAAGACAAGCCCGTGCTTCAGCGCACCGGAGCGGATGTTGTACTGGGCGTTGTACACGCAGTTAACCTGATTCAGCCCACTGCGTTCCCCGCCATAGGGCAGCTCCACGGCTGCCTTTACTACGGAGAACCCGCTAAGCACAGCACTCACTGAACCACCACCGATAAATTGTTTACGCAGACCAAAGCTTAACTGGCTTAGCATACCCTCTTCTTTTTGAGCGTGGTCAAGCTGCATCGCAAACTCAGCATCATGGGCCCAGTCTTTTCTTGTGAGCGCCAGCTTCCATTCGCCCTTACTCGGAGTCCACTCCCCGGACAAGGATCCCTTCTTTGATGGGTTTACGGCCGTAAACCCGTGAGAAAGCGAGGTCCCCTTCGTCATGGGATCCCATGACAAACTGGATCCCACATGCACGCCCCGCACGACTCGTTGAGTGTGGCTCAACGTAAACGATTGATTCTTAACGTACTGAGCCACGCTGCAACCGCCGTACACCCATGGATACTGAAGCATGCCAACCACTGTGCCCTGCGTCATGCCCTGTTGCTTCTGAGCCATGCACTGGGCGAGGAGCAGTGCACCCGTGCTGCTCACACGCTGGTACATCAGACTCCAACGACTCAGTGTGTTGTAGGAAGCCGCTACAATGTCGGAAAAGCCGTTCATTTGAAACCCCACTTCCCAGTGCGACATTTGTGGGGAAACAAGGACACACTTCGAGGAAATCATCACGTTTTGTGCGTTACGAGACAAATTGAGTGAAAGCCCCTCGTTGATTTCTCCAAAGTTTCCCTCCATGAGAAGTCGCTGCGCCCCACGAAACATGGATTCATAGCTGACCAATTTAGACGGGGACATTGGGCCTTCCTTGGCGCTAGCGGCCAACTTCCTTCGAAACATTTCCTCGCGTCGCGAGACGTCCTCTGCAGGCGAAGGCTCGAGTGGTGCCTCAGGGTCCACATCTAACGTCTTCCTCCTTGCTGGCTTTTCCGTTGCGGCGGGCACGTCCTCAGACTTCCCTCGAAGCCACTCCATCAACATCTTGAGACGGCAGCGGGAAGTTTACTGGTTTAGCGGGACCCACCGGACCTCCTTATTTGTGTATTATCGGGGACTATCCGATGCAGAGCAAAGGGGGGAAGAAGGCAACGGAAGGGAGTAGGGCGAGGGATAAATCTCTGCTCACACCTCGGCGCATGCACACACAAATAACTAAATATACGTAGATGACAGCGTCGCATGTCTTCCCCGTACAGGAGTGCGGCAAGAAGCGAACACAATCACGCCCTATTCCTCCACATTTTCTTTTTCTTTCACTTCCTTCTCTCTTCTTCGTCCTCCTTTTTTTTGACCACAAACAAAAACAAAAAATATATATATACCTGTTGGGGCACCTCCCTTCTCACTTCGTTCAGAGGGGAAGCTGATGGAGAAATATGGAGAGCGCGCGCGAAAAGGCAACGCTATCGTGTTGTGCTTGCCAAAATTCACGCGGGGTGCGCGTGAGACCTCTCGGCTCCCCGCCCACATCAGTCTGCCTCCGCAAGGGCGGTCAGCCAGTCCTCCACCTCCTGATCGGGGACCCGGCAAAAGGCGTGCTCCTCCACGCTGCAACGCCCCACCTCCACATCCGTCGCCTTCAGCGAGGCACCAAGGGCACTTTGCAGCGCGGCAAGTGCGATCATGGCGGCATCTTTCTGTGTAAGGGTGTGAAATAGGGCATTCTTCTGCTTCTTTTCCAAGAACGCATTCGCCTCAATCTGCTTCTTACCAATCGCACATGCATGGTAACTGCCACACCACCCTGCGGGATCTACGCAGTAAATTTGCGGAACCCACAACCCATCTGCATCGTTTTGCTCCATTCCAATAAATGTCATGATGACACCCATCAGTCGTAATCCGGCCTGCTGCGTCCTTACCTGCGCCATGTCCGCCACGCGCTTGGCGAGCACGCTAACAGGGATCGGGGAGCCGAAGCGGTATTTGTAGTCGGATGCCTCCTGGCGAGCCTTTTGCACAAGCGCCTTCCCGTCGGAGGCCCGTCCAGTGATGCACGCGCCAATGTCCTTATTGATGTTGTGGAGCGAGGCAATGGTCTCGGGTCGCATCAATCGGTCCGGCACATTATGCTGCGTAAAGACCAGGACAGCATCTTTGCAGCGTATTGCTACCGTGAGCAGGCCCGCGTAGGTGACAGCCTTGAAGGCGTACTCCACCTGGTAGAGAGACCCCTCAGGGCTGAACACCGTAATGTACTTGTCAAACCCCGTGCGACTCATTTTTTTTTGTTTGCTTCGACTTCTGCTCGCCCCTCGCGCGGTGGGTGAGGAGTGGATAGAGCAAGATATATATATATATATATATATATGTGCGTGTATCTGCCTGTTTTTCTTTCCCCCTTCGCTTTCTTTTTTCGGCTCCTAGCCCGACGCAGAACTCTGAAGAAGATGGCGACCTGTCGTTGGCGGGGCGGAAGCATCAAGGCAAAGCCAAAAGCAAAATTAAAAAAAAGGGGGGGGGGGAACTCGCACTGCGCAGAAGACGGGCCCACGCAGGAATATGATACACATATGTACACGCGCACAGGCCGCCAAGGCGCAAGTGAAAGCCGAGCGACACGTGCAAGCAGCAAAACGAAGGGAAACAAACAAACACACACAACCAGCCGGCCAAATCCATAAAGCACATGCATAAAAAGAGAAAAGAAAAAAAATCTCCAAACAGAGTCCACTACATCTAGGTGAATCGCAGCAAAAGAGGAGCATCCATGAGGGCCACCCGCCAGTGACGATCAACCCAAATAACACAAAAAATGTGGGTTTTGGTGGCATGTTGAAGAACCCAAAGAAAGGGAGATTGGAAAAAAAAAAGCAAAGAACCAACACCGGCAGAAAAGAGCAATAAAGCACAGAGAAAAACAAAACAAAGCAACAAAAAGTTGAAAAAGTTAAATTTACACGGGGGCGTAGACGTCCGTGCTCGCCTACAGAGTGCAGCATACAAAAGCAAACTTTGGAACTATCAGGGCTCCATCAATCCAAGAAACAACAACAATGGGAACAGGGGCGTGTTGTAACCCACCACCACTTTCCCCTTTCATCCGATTTGATGTACTACGAATACTTGCCCATCCCTCCCATCACAACCTTGTTTCGTATATTACAGAAAAACAGAAAGCAGGGAGGTGGGGACAGGGTGCAATTTTTTGGCACGCACTGTTCCATGTATTTGGAATTCCGTATTTTGGGTTATTCTTCCTTTTTTTTTTTTACCGCCAACCTATCAAACGTCTCAGCTAACCCCAACGTCTAGTGTGGGTTTCGACCTTTCCAGAGGCGAGAGAATCGATATCGTCAAGGAATTGTCTGGTGTGGTAAACCTTTCTACAGCCGGCATTTTTTCTTCGTTGCACAGGTTGGTCGTACGCCTTGGCGACGCCTGTGGGAATTCAGAGGGTCTTAATTTGCTCTGTAATTTTTCCACCCGACGGGCGTTGCAGGAGGCCCCTGAAGCATGCATACTTACATTAAGCCGGTTGGGCAATGAGCGGTCGCCTTCCGGAACCACTGTAACAGAGGCGTCATCGACATCTATCAAGTTATCCCCGCGCCCCACGGAGGAGGCCTCACTTTTCTGGTCAATAAAGCATCCGCCATTACGCTCACGGACCTCCAGTATCGAGTCAAGCCACCGGCAGACTGCGTTCATCTTGGCGGGCGTCGCGCCTGCCATGTACACCTCCACTCCACGATAGTCCGCAAAGGGCGTGGTGTTGCGGTGTGCAGCAGCAACAGCAAGGGCATCGTAGGTATCAATTGTCTTGCCCTTTGAGGCTTGGGGCGAAGTGTCGGACGCGGCATCCACCGGTGCACGTTCCTTCCCCCCAGCTATCAAGCCACGCCGCAGCCCCGAATCCGCCAGCGCCTTTCGGGTCGAGGAAGCGCACCCCATTCCGTGCTACTAACTACTTTAGCAAACAAATCAGAAGCAGCAGCAGCAGCAGCAGTAGCAGGGCGCATCGAACAGAGAAGCACAACAACACGCGTACAAGAAGTGAACGATAGTGATACAATGGGTGGGAGGAATACGCATGAGCGTGGGTGGCATTGGAAGAAGAATGTTAACTCAAGCAAGATACACCTGCCACGACTCACCGACCACTACCCATTCCCCCCCCCATCCCGCGAACATTTACGGCTTTCAAGGAACAACCACGCACACGCAAAGAAAAGAAAAAGGAAGCAGCAACAAGACGAAAAAGGAAAAGCTACCAAGCAACAGAAGCAGCTAATAACGATAAAGAGGCAAAGCACTCATGTGATGGAGCTAATGATAGTTATTGCGATAGAAGCGGTCAAAAACGCGGTCTCCATGGGCCTGAATAGATTTTTCCAGAACATGACGGAGCGGTGCTGTTCTTGTCTCCATCGCAGTCTTGGAAGTATCTGGACTATTCGTTTGCATGTGCATTACTGACCCGGGCGCATTCCCGCTGCCCGTCGCAACGGTCTGAAGCTGGGCATTATCGCTCGTCATCCATTTACCAGGTGAAGTGAAATCCTCGTAGTGCTTCTCATACTTGTGCTGTGCCACCTTCAGTTTCTCTACCTCCACAAGGTTGCGGTAACCTTCCAGGGCGTAAGGAACTGCCGCGAGCACCGCATAGCGCATCTCAAAAATAGATGCGCTCGGTTGCAACAAAGACTCCTTAAAGCGTATGTACTCTTCCACGCTGTACTCTGGTTTAAACCAATACGCCTGCCGAAACAAATGGATGTGTTGCCCGTAGTGCACCAGCTCGCGGAGTATATGCTCGCTCAAAGAATCGGCGACACGTTCCACATGAAACCGAAAGCGATTGTGTATGCCCGTTCGAAGATCCAGACAGCATGCTGCTGCCCCTGTTCCGATGTTTGGAACGTCCTCCTTGACAGGGTGCAGAATATGAAAACCCTGAGCGCTGTACTCCCCGTAGGGCAACAAAATAATGCGCTGAACAGTGATGTCAAAGGAGTCCATCATCTCTTTGCAACTCGTTCCATCCTCAGTCGTCCAATGAGTCAAAAATTTATTGACAAGTTCACCTTTTGGCACATCCAAAGGCAGCTCCGCCGCGGATAACGTTAACTCATGGATGGCGTCAAGCACATCATCATTGCGTGTGGCTTCAAAAGATGGAAGAGCGAAGCTCACCAAACAAAACGTCTCCGGTGCGTAGGCCTCAAAGCCAACCAATCCAAAACTTCCAAAGCCTGCTTTAAACCTTTTGCGCTTCAGAATAATATCTACTGCCACATTGATGTCCAGTTCCGCCTCTAACATTACCGCAGCCGCCTCCGCGGGGCTCAGAGCAAATTGTCCGCAGAGACGCCTCAACGTGGAAGGGTTGACGCAGCGCATCGGATGGCACCCCTCAGGGAACAGCTCCCCCAAGTCTCCGGCGTACACATCTCGTGGAATCGGCCTGTAAAACGCAACACGATTGCGCATAATACCAAAGGAATCACCCGGCACATTCACATCATCATCGCTCTTCTCACCGGGTGACTCATCCTTGGAGCGCAACTCCGTCAAGAGCTCTCGCGGTGGCAGCTCTTGCTCCAAGTGGCGCCGCTCCGCCTCTGTCAGCGTCTCCTGTGCGATGTGAAAGTGAGCTCCGGCAGCGGAGAGGCGGCGTAAGGCCGGGGTGAGAGCAATCCGACGCAGTGCCATCAGTCAAGGGCAGTTCGTGTTAACTATTTGCTTCTATCACGTGTTGGGGCCGCAGAACGCGCGAGAAACGGCAGTCAAAACCCTCCCCTCTCTCCCTTCCACGCACGAGGAGTAGGAAGAGGGAAGCAAGAAATAAACCTGGCAAGACGCTGAGCCGTCAAGGAAGCCACCCCACCCCCCAGACAGCCAGCCAACCAGCTCTCAGCGTGCGTGGACACGTACTGCAGCTCCTCCGATCCATCGTGCATTACATCAAGAAAAAAAGGGTCATTGCACACCATTAACGCCATCGTCCCCTTTTCTGCCAGTGTCTGGCTTTACTTCTCTCTCCCCTCCTCTCTCTCTCTCTGCATCTTTTGGTTTCCTCGCGCTATCGTTATACGACACATTGCATTGCCTTTTCTGTTTGTGCGTGTCTGCGCCTTTTTTTTTCGCATGCACCTAGCCACGCAGAAACTGAAAACAAAAACAATACGACACTACCCACAGGCATCGGCTATCTGCTCTCAGACACACATGCGCGCGCGCTCGCGAATTCCTCGCGCTTCCGCATCGACAACTTCCTTAGACAGTTAAAAACCCCTTATGCAGCACGGTGATGGTCGACTCGTCGATGTATACTTCATTTGTGGATTCATTCCGCAGAAGCTCAAACGCAACGACGCCGCAGTTACGCAGCTTCCTTGCCTTTGATATGTGCCGGGAGGACGGAGGTAAAAAACGGCGGAAGAAGCAGCGGAAGAAGCTGCTATGCCCCACCACGATGACCTCCTTCAGCTCCGCGTTGCCGAGCGCTGAGAAGGTGGCTGGGAGGTACGAGTCCGGCTGAGACCCGTCGAAGAGGTGGCGAACAAATTCGTCCATCCTGCCGTAGACATTAACGTCTGAGGTTTTGTTGCCGGCATTCAAATGCGCATCAAAGAAAGCGCCTAGCTCGGCCGGGGAGGCCAAGTTGCCCATTTTACAAGGCACCAGTTTTCCACGCTCAGTGGAAAGCGTCTGCGCATCCATGTTGCGGGAACCCTCTTGCAGCGAGGAGTCCACCACAATTTTTTCTCGCGTCGAGGAGATGCGCGGTCGCATTGCCAGGAGTGCGGTTTCCATCGCCCGGCGCAAGTTGCTGCACACCACAAGTGACGTATTTGTGTCAAAGGATATCTTGCCATCGGCCGTGCGTATGAAGCGGGCCAACTCCTCCGCCTCCAAGCTCCCCTTGGAGCTAAGCGGGGAATCAATGATGACAGATTCAAATGGATCTAAGAAAAAATACATCGCCTCAAGAACCATCGCCTTCAGTATGCGTATAGGCCAAGTGGTTCCGAAGCTGTTAAATAATGAATTCCACACGGACTGTCCATGACGAATAAACACTACTCGAATAGCACGCTTTGAACCTTCGGTGGCGGGTGCATTCATTCGCATGTAGTTACTCCCGGTAAACGTCTTGGGAAGATCATTTGCCACCAGCATGAACTGCACAGCAAGGGCGTAGGTGGCCAGCTTCATTCGCAGGGCCTGCGCTGCTGGCGCCACGGCAATTGCCACGGCAATCAGCAGGGCAAACACCATGAACAGAAACATTCCTGCTTCTTCTTCCCCCCTCCCTCACCCCTGGAACAAGAACAAAAAACTACACAACGGAAGCAACGGACACCCCATATTGTCATGGGAAGATTTGCGTCAAGTCCACTTTTTCCCAAATACTCCACTTCTCTCCCAAGTGCAAACAGAAATAGGGCGAAAAAACAAAAACAAGGAGAACAACAAAGATGGACACCCACACCCACGCAAAAAGAAACCCATTTTTGTATCTTCTTAAACGGCAAACTTCATGTCTGCATCAACCAGATCAAGAACTACTTTGGAAACTCTAAACATCGCCTCGCAAATCGTTGCGGCCACAACAGTAATATCATACTCGCAGAAGGAGGGCTCTTTCAGGGTTACAACAGGAATGTGGGCATCTTCATTGCACACGAAATGCAACAAAGAAGAGCGCCGAAAGCCCGTCTCACACGGAGAACCCTCAGGATACGTCACGTCTACTTGTTTCACACGAGCCTCCGTACCTTTCTTGGCGCATGAATACAATGAATTTCCCTCATCAAGGGTCGTCCCAGCCTTCAACAGCCGGTCTGGTATGGTTTGAGTCCCATCGCTGTACTGCAGGAGCTGCGACCCCACCTTGTCTCTGAGGCGCCACTGGTGCTGCACACCGAGAATGTGCTCCTCCACTATCACATGCTTGACCTCGTGGTACTGCCGAACCCACCGTCCCGGACACAACTCGTAGCTCCAGTAGCCCCCAAACCACCTGATGCAGCCCGTATGGGCCATTTTTAAGCCCTCCGGGGGGCGGAGGCCAAGGAAAAGCCTATTCTCATTCTCACGCAACCGTCTCGCTATTGCGCATTCCTCGGCCGACACGCAACTGAGGAGCACAGTAGCAGCAAATACAAACCACAGAACAGCTTCCCGCGGCATGCGATACTAATTTCTTACTCCTCCTTGTCTCTCTTTTTTTTTTCCTCTCGAAGGAAGGGGGGAAAAAAAAACGATGTCGGCACTGTGCACGCTATGTGCCTCCTCCTTCATACAAAGTGGGGTGAGGTGGGGGATAGACGAAGCAAAAAAGTCATTCAGAAGCTACTGGATGGGGCCACTTCATCCTCTTTTGATTTTACACCTTACGAAGGTCGCTGGTGCGGAGCCTGAATTCATTTCTTCGGCTTTTTCTTCTTCATTTTTAACAGGAGCAAAAACAAAAACAAAAAAAACGTTCCTTGTTTGCTGAAACCGATTTTGTTGTTAGTGGCGTAAAAGAGGGAGAAACCAAAGAAAGGCCGGGTGAGCAGAAGAAGGCTTGACCCCAAGATAGACATGCATTCATATGGCGCCGCATATGCATATATGCTAGATGGCCATCCTCACCGTCTATTGTACCTCTTTTCCAGGGTATTCAGCAGCTTTTCCGTTGGGACATAGTGACCGTACGGGGGAACAACTTCCCCAAGTATCAAACAATCTTCTGCCCAGTTGAGCTGCGCCAGCGTAAGCCCAGGGAACTCCTTCTTACTCCGCGCTGCCTCCACCATGAGGTTACACTTCTTCTCACTATGATCGTACAACACGTGTGTCACTTCTGTCCGTAGAATTTCGTCGAGACTGCCTGCCGACGAGGGGACGATTTTGGCTCCACACAACCTAAGTGCCTGCGTCATCTGGGAGTTAGACTCAAGTGACGGGGTCAGGAGAAATTTCATACCACCAAACAGAAAATTGTCGACACGGTTGTTTCCTTGTTCGCAGACGAGAAGCTCAATATTGGCCGCACGCTTGCATATGCCAAGTTTTTCTTCATAGTTTTCCTGATCATCCTCCGCGCTCGCCTTGCCTTTTTGCGTGTTACATACGGCCTGGAAAACGTCAACGTTGGTGTACTGCAGTTCTGGAAGGTTAAACTTGGGTGGAAGATCTGCAGGTGCGCCCAGCGCCTCATTTTCTCTAGTACCATTGGCTGTCTTCTTCCTATTATACGGAAATGATGTTGGGATGGCGTACTCCTCCATGTTCATTAGGTAGTAAGGGTGTTGATGGTGCGGAAGAGACGGTCCGTTGCCTGTAGGCTGCGCCACAACTGGAACAGATGTTAGGCGGTAGAGCGTAGGGTGAATCTGACGCGACTGCAGCAGGCAGTCCAGCATCCAGGTGATGGGGACCGCAGGAATATTGTCGGCTTCCCTTTCTACACACCTCCGCACCTTGTCACTACGCTCGTACCCGGTGCGGTATATCAGCAAGTTTAAATGGGCGGTATCGAAGTTCACCATGCACGTCGCCCCGTGACGCTCAGCCATGCGCCACTCCACTGAGTGACTTGGATGCATAATGGTGCGTGGAATAACTCCGTTAAAGTGTATTTTGTACCCAGCAAAGATCTGAGGCACACCGTAGCGGTCCATTGGACGAGAACGCAGACAGACCTGGCAGTAGGTGTTCTCCCGGGAAACCTCCACCGCACAATTGGGGCAGACCCAAGCCTCTCGATGGGACGTCTCACCAAGAGGGTCAACCGCACTCGACATCGCCGAAAATAATGTCTACAATGAATATGAGGTAACGCAGGCTGCGTGTTTTTCTGTATTCTAGATACTGTTTCCCTGACTTCCTCTCGCCAAACTGCTTTCACGAGCAAGAGTCACACGCACAGAGTGGCAAAGAGTGATGCAGCATGGGATAGTAAGAGCAGACTGTCTACACATGTATGTATATATATAACAGTCATAAATAAATTTAAAAAAGAAGAAGAGGAAATTCCATTCCACAACTCGCATATAGAGTTTATTTCACATGCAATACTATTCCCCTCCAATTTGTTCAACAACAATAAAGGATGAGAGATAGAGAAGAGCACATACGTATATATATAATACATATATATATATATATATATATGTGTGTGTGTACATACGCACACTTTACATGGTGTGCCGGATGCCCGTGTTGAGAGGCTTCAAACTGGGCAGGGGACGAGGGTTCCGCAGCGGCACATATGACTCCGTCGCATGCTGCATCACATCCAACGGCATAGGGCGCCATCGGAGAAGACGCTGCACAGTTGCCCGCTCAGACGTGAGAAATGCCGCATCCGGGGGCGTGGGAACACGCCGCTCGTAGTGTAGCACCTCCGCGCGATTGCATCGCTCCGCTTCCTCCTGCAATTGCTGTCGATGTATGGCCACCTCCGTCAGGTTGTCCACGAGAGATTTTTGCTGTCGGCGCAGCGCGTCCACCTTTATCCGCGAGACCCGAAGTTCTTCTCGCCTCGTCTCAATCTCACGGCGCATGACTTCTATTGCCTGATCGTGCGTCGACAAAATGACCTTCTCAGGGCCAACGTCAAAGTTCTTCTCGTTGATTTCCTCTTCCTGATCCGTGGTTAGCATGCAGCGCTTGATCGGGCGTCCAGAGCACAACTCAAGGATATCCATCTCCGTATGGTAGGTCTCGAAGCGGAAGGCCACACGGATGTCCGAGAGATGTGTTCGCAGGGAATCATTTCCGAGGGAGGAACTCATGTACCACTGATCCCCAATGGCGTCACGCTTGAACATGTAATCAAAGCCAGACTGCAGCACCGAATTACGGGCAATCTCGCAGAGGTCATTGGGAGAAAGCCCCCACACACGCGCCGCAATGCTGTACTCCTCGATAAGAGGCTCCTGCGTCTGGTGAAACATCAATGGATCATCTGTACTCAGTGAGACGTTTAAGCCACGACGAAAAAACTCGGGAAATGGATTCTTCAAAAACCGTAAAAAGAGTGCATTGTTGCTCAGTGGGGAGACGTGCAAACCAATCTGCGATAGATAAAACAAATACTGCATCGGAGGGTCATCACGAAGGTTGATGCCGTGGCAAATACTGTTTGCGCAGAGGAAGGCGCCGTAAAGATGCTCTGCCGAGCCAGATTCACCACAGTGAGGACGCAACGCAAACGTTGAAAACCCGCGTGATGCTCTAAATTCATTGAGTGTACGGATGTTGGCGTACAGGTAGTACAAATAATAGTTGTACGGAGGATTCTCTACGGAGGTCCACGCCCACGGCGACACAGGCAGAAAGGGCAAGTCCAGCGTTGCCTCATTGTCGACCGAGTCAAATCCACTCATGTGGTTTAAGAAGTGGTGCACCAGAGGGTGTTCTGAAGGGTGTAAGGAGGCCTCCCAGAGCGGTTGAAAGATGTTTTGCAAGTACTGACCAAAACTCCCAATCAGATTCTGTGCACGAAACACTTTATACACGCGTGGTACTTGAATGACCCACTTATTATGCTTAGACGACATCCCATGCGTGGAAAACCACAGTGCAAGATTGTCCCATTCCTTGATATTGATGCCATAGATGGAAACACGATTTTCGGCGTACGTGTGGCGATCCCTTGAGTACTGCGCAAAGACGTCCTGAATCAGCTCAGCAAAGTAGCGTCCCTTCATAAAATTATCCGTCTTGAGCAGCAAGGAGCGGAGCTCCGGGTTCTCCATGGGATTGTATTTATTGTTGAAATTGTCAAAGCGCTCAAATAGGGTGTGATCTGCCTGTACATTCAACTGATCCACCGTTAAATTTTTGGTGATGCCGTTCTTCTTCAAGAAGTGTCCAAGGGTGTGAATCACGTCTCCCTTCTTCACAGCAATGTCATCCCCGCTATACATGTACTTCTTCACCACAAAACTCAATAGCTGTCGCGCCGTCATTCCAGCCGCCATGTGAATGTGCGTGTCAACCTTCACCGCTTGGTAAATGTCACGGTTGGAGGAAACGCGGTCCTCGGTCGTTCCTGCCTCATTGGCGTGGTTCAAGGCAAGGTGCAGGCGAAACCGGTGTTCCAGGTTTTCAAGTCGTTTTTGGGTAAAATCCTTTACCTCAGACGAAGCACAAATATCCTGCAACTCCTTCAAATCACTGCGAAACGCTTCCACGGTTGGAAGCTGTCGCGGCCACGCGTGCACGACATTCTTTGGGAAAGAAATAAAGACAGCATCGTTGGCGGCGTAGGTCCAATCGTCTTCGTTGAAGCTCTCGGTCTTTCGCTGAAAGTCGGCCTCCACGGAACGCTGCTGCGTCACCTCCCACGGATTCGGCGGCTCCCAAATGTACTTGAATCGCAGGTCAAGCGCGCGGGCGATGGCGGATGCGGCGCTGACGGCCCACTTGACCTCCTTGTGCGGGCCGTTGAGCACCGTGCGGGGAAAACGAACCCGCGTGTCCAGCACGGTGTGGTACTCCACCTCCTTCACATTACTAAGGTAGTGCCAACGACTCGACCCGATCGCCTCGCGTGGGAGACTTCGGTTGATGTACAAATCCTTCAGCATGTCACGCTCTAAATCCCACGACTCCTCACGGAAGGCGAGGCGTACATTTGTTACTTGACTCAACTCAAATGCATTTCCTTCCACTCCTCGATTGAAGTTTTCCCCGAGCCACTCCTTCTTGGTTTCCACCGGAAACGAGGATAGCATCACACTGTTTCGAGCCAGTTCTGTGACGTCGAGGAAGCTCATGCAAAAGATTTTCATGGCAGTTCCGTACTCTTCAAACAGTGGAGAGGAGCCGTGGTGGTAAAGGAAGGGCGCCTCAGTGGCGATAGCCACATTTAAGCATCGATGCAAAAAATTTGGTAGCGGATGTTTTTGGTAGTGCACGATCCCCTGAACGTGATCATGCAATGGGCTCACAGTAATACCAACGCCGTGCAACCCACACAAGTATTGCAAAACTGGGTAATCCATGATTCCTGTAGCCCGCGTAATGACGTCGCCCAGTAGGTACCCGGCAAGAAGACTCTCCATGGAATTTCGATTTCCTCCACTGCAACGCAACTGAAATGTATTTAAGCCTTGACGTTTCCGCAAGCTGTTCAAAACCGTTAGATTGGCATGCATGTAATAAATGTAGTAAATTTCATTGAGTTTTGTACCGTATGACACCTCACTAGGAACGGGACTTTTTTCATCAAAGTCTGCCTGCAAGGTATTTGCCGGGGTCCTGATCACAAAACCACCAACTTGTTTAAGAAACCAGGCAAGCGGGGCATACTTTGTTGCGGTGGGATTCAAGGTCGCTTTGAACAACGGCAAAAAGAGAAAATCAAGTTGATCCTGGATGTTCTTGCAGTACACTGGATAATTTACTCCAGCTGGGGGATTGTGCATAAAGCAAACCTGCAAAATCCACATATTGCGTCTGAAGGGGCCAACGTTATGCTTATTCAGAATGGTGGCAATGTCTAGTAGCTCGTGAGGGTAGGTGGCATACAGTGGAATAGAATGCTCTGTGGCCTGAATGTAGCGTACTTGCTGTTCAGCTCTCTGAAGCCGCTTCTGTAAGAAGCGCGGGGCACAAGACCCGCGTAGGTGAAGGAAGCTATATCGCAGTTCGGTGCTAAAGGGATCTGAATCAAGGGAAAAATCGGCGTTCTCCACGCTGCCGGGTCTCGGTTGCCAGCCCAGCCCCTCCACTGTCAAAAGTGTTGGATCACGTACCCCATTTGCCTCAAACAATTCACGAAGTGTCGAGTTGGTGCCGTTGCGGAGACGCAGTGGGGCATCGGGGTAGCGGCCGTACCAATCCAGGATGAAATCGAGAAGCTCCTGTGCGTCTGTACAACGTGATAGCAACACCGAATTGTCCACTTTTGTGGCCTTGGAGAAAACCCCTCCTGCCCTGCGAAAATTCTGCTTCTCTTCAATGTCAGCGTTAAGAAGAAAGAACATTCTGGACCGTTCCTGCATAATGTTGAGTCGATGTGAACAGGCCTTAATGCAGGCGGTGTTCCCAACTGTCAGCCGCAGATGCTGCACATCCGACGCGAAGGTGGACCACGACTGCATTGAGTACATGGGCAAAACATTATGGTTGGAGACCTTGTAGACGCCATTCTCCTGCGAAATCCTGATACGAGACGCGAGCGGGGGCATCTGGATGCGTTCGTTCATTTTCTTGTAGCGTGGTCGCATACGCAAGGCGGCTTCGATGCGCTCGTGCACCTTACGCATGTCCACCCCACCGTCATCGCCGTCTATAACAACTTTGAACATGTGGGATTCCTGCAGCTGACACTTTAGAAACGGGGCGTTGCCATGACTTATGGTAATTTTGTGCCGCGCTAACCGCTGAGTCCCCTCCGCGGCAGCCTGCCGAGGATAATCATCCCCGTCAGACTCGCTGCCAGAATCGGGAAGAACACTCATTGCCCCGGCTACGTGTTCGTTTTTTTTTTTCCTCTCTCTCCCGGTGGGTGCGTCTGTGTTTGTGTTTGTGGGAGGGATCTGCGCTTTCCGCCGCAGCTACTAGCGTGGTTGCCGCTCCCGCCCACGTGTGGCCCCCCGCGCCTTCCTCTCCTCCGGCGGGGCAAAGAGGGCACGTGCAGCGTAAGCGCGGAAAAAGAAAAGAGTAGAGAAGGCCGGTTAGGACGAGGATGGCGCCAAGAACGCCGAAAGAGTAATAGCAATACAATCAAAGAAGAAAGGGTAGGGTAACCACACACACACACACACACTCGACCATTCACACACGGCGGAAGAAAAAGAGGGTTTTCAATCCTTCAACGCGGGCGCATACAGTTGGATAGGTATATATATATATATATATACTGCTAGAAACGGGTGACGAAAAACTTTTAAAAAAAAACGAAGATCACTCTCACAGCCACTGCTACCAACAGCAGAAGCACCAATTGGACGCAGAAAAAGGCCCCTCTACAAAACTAATGACAAGACATCGGCCAGAAATAACTGCAAGAGGAACGGCTAAAGCCCCCTGCTTTCGTACCGAGAAGTTCCGCCAGATGGATTATAGCGCCAAAAGCGCAGGAGCATCACAAAAAGAAGGACTCCATGCAGTGACCAAAGAATAGAGGAAATCAAGCACATGATGAAGGCAGGCACACGTGACGTTATTCCAAGTGTTATGATCCATCCACAGCCACCAAAGCCAGAGACACCAACTGCCATCCAAGCGTCAAAGGCCAAACCAAAAAAGAGTCCCAGGTATGCCAGTAGCTTCCTGGGCCGCGAGGCGGTCGTGGTTGCACAGTAAGCATTGTAGTACCATACAATGAATGCACCAGGAATACCTAGAAGATACAGGAACGAAAGTCCAAAGTGCATGGGGTTTCCCCCCAATATAAAGTTTACAAAGGCACATACAATGTTGTAAACAATCAGTACAAGTAAACTGATGTACAATCCACAAAGAATGTACATAAAACGCTGCAACGGCACTGGTACCTGTTCCTTAATATTGTGATATATCTGTGGCCTGATGCACAAAAACCTTGGAGGGAAATTGGGCTGTGGTCCCACTTCCACTGCGATATTACGCTGCCGCCTAATTATCGCTTCGCGACGTTCCTCCAACTCTTTTTCCTTTGCCGCCACCATCTCTAGTGTGAGATTGGGTGGCACCGAATACGAGTTGGATTGGTTCATGGCTTCCTCCTTCTTCTCTACGTGGGTTTGTGCGTTGTCGCTGGAAAGCATATGTGCTCCCTTCCCTTTTGCTTCGCTTAAAAGAGTCGAAGGACAACATGCACGGAAGGGACTACGCCTCCACCCGCCGCCACCAGAATCAACAACAAGCCTGCCGTCGCCTGAGCATAAGGCCAGCAACACCGCACACCAGTGAAACAAGAAAAAGCAACAGCAACGACAACCCCTCAAAAACCCGGCACCCTATCGCCCTTCTCATCCCCAGAAGAGCACAAAAAAAGTCGTGCCTGACACCCCGCGCCGAGGAATGCACCCCACGCAGCCGCCACACACGTGACCACAAACCCCACATGTGCCTCCCCACGACAGTGCCATTCACAGTCCGCAGCAAAGAAAAGTACGAAGAGAAGGACGATTTCCCTTCACGGTGAGGGAAACAGCTTTGCAGGTGCTGGAAGGCTCATCAGCAACGTCATTGTACACGGCCGATGGTGAAAAATAGTCTGAGACATCATCGTCATCCTGGCGTCCACCAGTATAATAAGGGCATGCATCACTGGATAACCAAGCAAAAAGGCCAAAATGCAGAGCACCTCATGGCGCCCGAGTGGAGAGACACGTGGATGAAGTGTCCGACGCCGCACAAGACGCCCGAATCGCATTGATTCGGTGGAATGCCAATCATATTTGTACGTGAGGGAGGTGGTGCGACAATTGGCACTCCCCTCGTCGTCGTCGTCGTCGCACTTTCTTGAAATGACCGCAGAGACCATGGAAATATGCACACTGTTCGGTCCACATCTCATTTGCCACCAAAAGTCCCGCGATGCTCTGACTCCACAACGGCCGCAAGGCGGCATATGGCACTGGCATCGCCCCCCGCACGCACCGACTCAAAGACTTCACCTAGTGGCACAGGCGCAGCCTCTGCGTGGCTAGACTCCTCCACAATCCCCCAGCACACACGTGGATGGCGGCGCTGCTGCTGCTGCTGCTGCTGCGTGGAAGCACCTCCACCACATCGCCAACTGTGAGTCTTGGCACCGGTGACGCCCTTGCCCCTTTAAAATTATTGCCTCTCAGCGACGCGCACGCGTCGACCAAAAGTGGATCAGGAGCAAATTCGAGGGGAAGCAAGCAGACTCGCGCAGAGAACAAGAGCCCGTATCCAGATGCACGCATACATCACAACCTCAATCCACGGCAGCGCCTTCCATTTCCTCCTCTTTTTTTTTTTTTGCTTCTCCTCGCACCCCCCACCTCCCCCCTTGTCTTCAGGAGGTTCGTCAAAGAGATGCCCCAATAAATTCAACCGGAGCACAAAATCGATGCGCCAACGAAGAAAACAGAAACAGCACGCATCACTCAAGTACATGAAGAAGGAGAAGCAAAAAAAAAACGAGGAGGAGAAGGAGAACCAATAATAGTGATAACAGTAATAATAATATAATAATAATAGTGGCGGGGGTAAGTAAAAAAACATGCAATAACACAGATGAAAACATCAACGGCGAAGGAAAACACAAACGTCTCAAGAGAACATTTTCTTCAATCCCGCCGCAAGCTTTGCGGTGCGAGCCTTCTCTGCTTCCTTCGCCTGCTGAAGCCTCGTCACGATCGCATTGTTTTCAGGATCCAACGTCTGTGCCTTTGTGAGGTCTTCCACCGCCGATTCAGGATCGCCCGCGTTGAGGCAGGCAACCCCGCGCCGGAACAGCGCCTTGGAGTTGGAATTGTCCAGCTCAAGGGCCCTCGACGCGGCATTTCGTGCCTCTGCCCACTGGCCCAATTTCAGTGCACATTCGGCCGTGTTGCTGTAACAGGCAACCAATTTTTCATTTACAGTCAAGTTGTTTGCGGTGGTTTTGTTAACCGTCTTCACAAAGCGAGCCGACTTTTCATACTTTTGTATGGCGTTTTCAAAATCAGCTGCCTTGAATAAATTGTTCCCGATCTGCCGTATCTCCTCCCCCGCGTTAAGAAGCTCGGCATCCGTCAGTGACGGCGTGCAATCCTCCGGGTAATCTGGGAAGGTGTCACCCCCAATCTGCGGCTCAGCCTCTGGGAGTGTGTCCGTCACACCACAGTCAACAATCACGCACGGCTTCACAGGCTTGTCGTTCGCGCCCGTTTCGGTGTGCTCCAGTGCCCGCACCGTATTCATGCCGCGGACCACCTTACCAAACACAACATGTCGACCAGTAAGGTGGTGCGCCGGATTCACCGTAATGAAAAACTGGGAACCGTTGGTGTTTGGTCCCGCATTCGCCATTGCAAGCAAACCGGCCTTGTCACAGGGCACATCAAAGTTTTCATCATCAAAGCGTTCGCCGTAGATGGACACACCACCTGTGCCGTTATGCTTTGTGAAATCGCCGCCCTGGATCATGAAACCCGCAATAATCCGATGAAACGTACTGCCCTTGTACGTCATTGGGATTTGCGCCTCCTCCGTAACTTTGCCTTCATTGCCGGTGCAGAGTGCCCGAAAGTTGGCACACGTCTTCGGGGCAATGTCGTCGAACAGCTCCAGCAGAATCTTCTCCTTCAGTGGCTTACCACCAATCGAGACCTGAAGCCAACACAGTTTCCCCATGGCTCCCCTCCCGACAGCTGCACAAAAAAAAGGCCTCCTTTGAGGATTCTCTCTCTCTTTCTGCTTTTCTCTATTCCTACGGTTTCTCTTTGTTCGCTTTGAAACACAAAGCCAGGGGGTCCCCGTCAGCCAACAACAAAAAGAGAAACAAAAAAAGGAAAACCAATGCAGACAAAAAAAAGAAGAAGGGAGGAACAAACCTCAAAAACAAACATACAAGGAAAGAGCACATATTCCTTTCGTTTTCTCTCGGCATTTGCGCTCGGGCGTCGCTCAGATGCTTTTGTACGCATTTATCTGTCTGTGTGCCGTGCGTGCTCACGTTCCTGCGTCAATCAATAACAGTACAGACATGGACAGATACTCTATGAAGAAGGTACAATGGTTGGTGCAAAAATAATGGGGACAGCCGCTCTATCGCACAGCTCCCTCTCACTCCCAAGCACTTCCCCTTTTTTCTGTTGCTGTTGTCGGATTCGTGACGTGGGTTTCTTGAGACTTAGTTGTCCTTTCCTTCGCACCCGTTTCACGTCCATTTTTCATTTAACCTTTTTTTCTTGTTTGTATTGTTATCCCATCTTTGCGTGCCTGTGGGAAAAGGGAAAGGGAGCAATCGCCGCGGCGCCACTTCTGCAGTACCTCCAAAGAAAGAAAATAGTAACAGCCGCAAAAAGAAAAGGCAAGAGACCACACACACTCACCGACGAAGACAAATCAAGTTGCGGGGTGCCTCCCATCTAGACATTGAACTTCTGCAGGCCGAAAAAAGACACTGAGGCCAGAAGCGCGGCGGCAAGCTCGTAGCCGCAGTCTGTGAGCAACAGCGGCAGGGGGCGTTGACATGAGAAGAACTGGTGCTGATTGATGCACGCAAGCACCGCAACCACCACACCCGCCTGCTGGTAGTCGCAGAGTCCTTTGCCGTTGCAAAGCGTAAACACGGTGTACACTGCAACGGCCCGGACGACACCAGCGAGAAACGTAGCGAAGGTGCAAAGGGCGGGCGAATAGCGGTGCACTATGTGCTCCACCCGCCGCACGCCCTTGTCGGCGGCAAGGTAGTAGTCCGCAATTGTCTTGACGATGAGACCAAACCAAACCATGGCAAAGAGCTGTTGGACGAGGGCAGTGGCGAAAAGCGCCCAGGGGTCCATCCCCATGACTGTCGCACAGATCGAAGCGCAAAGACTCATTGTCGCAGCAGAAATTACGCGCGAACGAAGCAGCAGGCAGACGCCGACAAAAAGAACGAGCCCTTCCTTCCTTTCTTCGCTTCAGCAGATCCTTTTTGTACGTGTGTACGTTGTGGAGAGGGAAGACACACACGCAAAAAGAAAAAAAGCGGACACCAAAGGGATAAGAACAGTACCATCAGGTAACACAATGAAATAAATAAAAAAGGGAGACAGGGAACCAAAAAAAAAAAAGAATGACAAAAAAATGTCACCATTCTGTTTTGGACATCGCCCCATCCACCCCCAAGAGGGAGGCATGGAAAGTACATATAAAACATGCTAGAGAGTCAAAGTAGTGCCACCCCCTCCCCCAACCACCACCACCAACAAAGCTCTCCTTGGGAGACATGCGCCCCCTCGTTTTTGCTGTTGCTGTGGTTGGATTTTCCACCTTCCCTCTTCCTTGTGGGCCCCTAGTTACATCCCGTCACTGTCGCCCATCTGATGCAAAAACACCAGCAGGGACAAAATCCGCTTCGCATAGCCTCCGTCAAGGTCAAACCACAGAAGTAGTTTGTGCGCCTCCCCTTCACGTATAGAATGAGAAGTTTTGGCGTCGTAATACAACTTACCATTTGGCACACAGTCTCGACTAACGAAATCCTCGTTCGAGTACACAAACACTCCACTGAGTCGACCTGTGGCGGCCTCCTTCAAAGCTTCATCCAGCACTTCCTTCGGGACAGGCTGGCTCAGCCGCACCAGCATGTCCACGGCACATCCTTTTGTCACGGGAACCTGAAACGCACTTCCAGAGATGCGTCCCACGAGACCCGGCAGAACCCTCTCCATGGTCTTATTGCCGGTGTGGATGTAGGGAACAATGCTGTCAAGTGACACTCTTGTTTGGCGCCAGTCTTGCGGATTTTTGGACCTTCCTGCGGTAAGCTCCGCTGACCGCATACCGTGAATAGCGGTGTAGGAGCACTCATCTATACCGTATTGTTCATGCATAAAACGAATGAGAGGCACAAGTGCAACTGCAACAGGGAGGCCAGCGCAGACAACAGGGCAGACCTTCTTGAATTCGGCGTCATTCGCCCCAAGAATGAGAGTTGGCGCGTCCGCGCTCTGCCCTGCAATAACAACGCCTTTAGCACCCCCCGTAACATGTCCCCAACACCGCTCTCGCGTTGAGCTTAATCCTGTGCACTCCACCACGTAATGCACTCCAACGTCCTGCCATGCAATGTCCACGAGATCGTGTTTCTGTGACACACGAATTTTATGAGAGCCCTGAATGCAGATGAACTCCCCAACGACCACCACCGAAGCTCTGTCTGCCGCAGAAAGGGGACTTTCGCGCTGCAGCAAGTATGCGATGTAGTCAATATTCATAGAAGCATCGTTGATCGCCACCACTTTCACTGTGGGCTCCGTGAACGAGGAAAAAAGGACAGCCTGCCCAACTGGTCCAAAGCCGTTGATGCCTACGCAAACCGGCATAGCAACATCACCCATTTTGTCTCACACTTCCTCAATGGCAAAGAAGCAACACTGTCCAGAGCAGCCAACTCGCACAGCAGCAGAAATGCCAAAAAAAAAACAACAAGAAATGAAAAAAAAAAAAGAGATCCAACCCGCAAAGGGCAAAATGCAAAAAGAAAATTTACGCCTGAATGGGGCCCTGCGCGTCCCCCTCCAATTCCTACGAGGCGAACGAATACAACGGTGGGAGGGGACAGCTTGGTTCAGTCTCCGCCCGACGTCCCTCGATTTGGAGGGGGGTTCGCAAGCAGAAGCACAACACGTAAACGGTTGCAAACGGGGCACGGCGATGGGAGCCAGTCTCGCGCCGCGAACGCACAAAGTGGCGGCGTGTGTGTGTAGAGGGAGGGCGCCCAACCGCCGGACGCCCCTCCGCGTGAATGGTGTTCGAAGTCGTGGGGGAGAAAGAAGAAAGAAAAAGAAAAAGATCCATTGCGCCTCCCTCCAATACGGCTTTCGCTGCAAAGAAAGAAACAAAAGAAGCATGTAATCAGTCGACGCACAACGCAATTAACCAAGGCGCGCTACCATCTACTTCAATACGTGTGGCCGCATATTATTACCAGAAGCCCGTGATGACAACAAACACACACATGCCTTCTCCCCATAGACTGGGGTTTATTACCCTTCCATCGTTGCGTCAGGGGAAGCAGATAAACAACAAATAACAACAGAGCGGACAAGAAGCAACGAGCAAAACTATTCACAAATGTCAACAACAATGCATATGCGCACACACACACACACACATACGTAGATGCACCCAAACGCATGTGCACCATCAAGCGAATTACAAGCAACCGTCCCCCTGTCTTGCAGGAATTGAAGCACAAGGTACCTTCTTCTCTTTCCTTACCCCCCCTTTTTTTTGTTTTTCGCCGTGGCACGAATGAAGGCGTCACGAATATATACGTACGCATGCATTCATATTTATTGAGTTGCTTCTTGCTACACTTTGTTCCCAGTAAAAGAATGCGAACAGTGCAAAAATGTGTTTTTGTTTTTGCTTTTTTACTTGGACGAGTATCTAATTAACTATTATTGACAATGATCTACCCAGGTGGTTCAAAAGTTCGGGGAGAGGGCGGCTGCATCACAGAGTGTCCATGCAATCGTTCCGGCACCAATGACAAATGATTTCCTTTCTCCACCCCCTCCACCTCGTCGTTTCCTCTCGTCGCAGCTCTCACCGTTGGTGACCGTAAAGGCTTGCGGCTAACGCTCCCCCTATCAGGGCGGCTATTGACGTGGCTGCGCATGCCCATCCAAAGGAGAGTCGCCCCCCCCAATCCGCCACCGCGCGTGGCTCGCTGGTGAGGCCTCCTTCAGCTGGAGAAGAGTCTTCCATGAAAACCGTGTCATCCCCACGTTGTACCTTCTCCCCCGAAAGCAAGAGGCA
The DNA here is from genome assembly GCF_003719485.1 of Trypanosoma conorhini. Lineage (NCBI taxonomy): Eukaryota > Euglenozoa > Kinetoplastea > Trypanosomatida > Trypanosomatidae > Trypanosoma > Trypanosoma conorhini. Next base: position 1,233 of record NW_021704133.1, on the reverse strand, counting down.
AGTATGTTTCCGCCCACACGACACCATGACCACATTTGCCTTTATCGGGAGAGGAACCCGAGTGAGCTGTTCAACGTTGGGAATGTTGCCAACACCAAGCTGACCGTTTCTGTTGTGCCCATATACGAACAAACTGCTTCCTCCATCTGTCCAGGCAAAAACGTTGTCATCTCCTGCGGCAAGTCCCGTCGGTTTAGACAAGGTGAATGACCCAAGTTGGTCGGAAAGCACAATACAACGTTTTTTGTCTACCTGATAGCATATCGTGTGACGGCAACCACAGGCCACAAGAGAAACACGCCCCACATCTCGTATGAGCCTCCAATTGTAGGTGTAAGAATCGGCTATTCCAAGTTGACCGTCACTGTTACTCCCCGCACCCAAAACCTCACCCTTGGTGGTTACAAGTATTGCAAAGTTTCGAGAAGCAACTCCCCGGGCAATGCGGGTTTGCGGTGGGCCAACAGAAAGACGAGTCGGCACAGCCAAGGTTGGTGTGGGCCATGCTTTGGCACCGAGCATACCGGTTGTTGTTTCGCCCCACCCAAAGAGATCACCATCATCTGTTATGGCGTACGACGTACGTGCACCACAAAAGACATCTCTTGCGGGTTCAATAAGAAGTGCTCGACTAGGCTCAAAGCATTTGCTGTGAAACGTCCCATCTCCCCGTTGTCCACAAGAGCCGTCTCCGCAACCGTAAATCTCTCCGGATGAAGTTAAAAAGAGGGTGTGTGATTCCCCACAGGAAACCTTTACAATAACACTATTAGGGCAAGTGGTGATTAAAGTCGGGCGTCTGACAATTGGTGCAGGCAGTGCGAGTTGGCCAGCCTCATTCTGCCCCCACCCATATACACTGCCGGATCTTGTTAAGGCCAACGTGTAACGCGCTCCACAGGAAACCTGAACAAAATCATTTTCAATGTCCAACACCTCGAAAACCGCAGTGCCGCCTTCACGGCCAAGCTGAGCATAGTGGTTGGATCCGGCTGTGGCCAGAAAGGGCATCCCTTCACATTCAGAAAGCAAAATCATTAGTAATAAAAGAGAACAAAGTATACACGTATACGGACCATCGCCGACCGAGGCAGCGCCAGATGAATATAACGCGGCAGCTACAAGCAAACATGACAGCAAGTAGAAACACGTAATGAAAAGAAGCAGAGGGGGGCTATATATATATATATATATATATATAACAAATAAATAAATAAACATAGTAATAGAAGA